>NW_018020584.1:1342340-1361244 GCF_002006095.1 Pseudomyrmex gracilis | reverse complement strand
TTTCGAGAGAAATTGAGAAAAATGAAAAGCCGCTCTACATATGAGGGGTGATTTCATCCCTTAAAACCGTTTTTCAGCAGCAACGGAAAATGTCAATACTCATCTATTGACCTCCCTTACATGTGTGCAAAGTTTCATCAAAATCAAAATTTTCGGGTTCGCGAGGTTTCCTTTGTGAGTGTGCACGCGGCTTGGTAATTTCGATAAAAGGAGAGTGAAAAAATATTGCATTAGCAGTCGCCACCGCGCCGCCGCCACCGCCGCGACCATGCGACGAAATGAGCAAGACACGCGCGTGTACTTAGGAAAACGTATCTCTATTTATCTTCACGTGTTTAAACGTGTTTGTTCTACGTTGTATTTAGAAAAGAATCGCTCGTGTCATTTTTCGTTAAACGCGCCGATACCACGGCACTCGTGATTTTGCGTGCCGTCAAATCAAATTGCAATATCATAAACCATAAACGTCCGTCGCAGATTCGCGTAATATTTATTATTATGTATGCGGAACATGTTCGCTATAGATATTATAACCGTGAAAATAACGAGCAAATGGCGTACGTCACGTCAATTATTTCCCGCTGGGCGCGCGTGAAACCACCAATATCTATTACAACACCGCGAATGCTCATTTCAGAATCGCGTCACAACTGATCGTTCGTCGCTGAGTTATTATTGCGATCGCCGAAGTCTCCAAAGTTACTTCTGGGAAAGAAACTTCGAGTGAATTTAAAAGCGACTCGCGCGGAAAGCGTCTCGGATGGAAAATGTATCGGGAAATGCAATGCGAGAGGGAGAGAGAGAGAGAAATGAAACTCGAGACGGAGATGTGAAATTACTTGCGCGCATTGCGGGAGTAACGATATGTATTAGTCGAATAGGAAACTCAAAACTATCGCGCGGATACAAAAGGCCGCGAACAGAGGGCAAAACATGGAAAGTAGTCGCGGTGAGAGGAAATTTAGCGACACAGAGTTTCGGGTAATTTCTGTGAATAAGGATATCCCCCCGCGCGCCGAAACACGTTCGTTGTATAGTAGCCGGCGGCGGCGGCGCGGCGCGGCGGGTCGACTGGTTCGTGAGCTAAATTAAAAGCACGAATCGCTCGGAGCTAGGAAGCTCTCTCTTCCTTTGATCCGCCAGGGATGGCGGCGGTCGGGGGATGTGTACGTGACGTTATTACGAAGGTTCCCTTCGTTTCGCGTGGCAAACGCGAAATCGAAGCCCGATATTTCAATATATTCCCGCCGAGTGTCGAACTTTCGTTTTGCGATGCGCGACAAGTATCGATCGCTATACGGGGGATAGTTGCAGCAGTCCTCGCGGTCGACTAACGAATATCTTAACTTGATGTCGTCGGATCCTCCGCGACGATATAACGACGCTGAAACATCGATGAAACGTCAAAACTATATAACGTGGCGTTTCTGTAATGCTAATACGGGAGAGTCGCAAGGCAAGAAGCGCCGCATCTACATTTCTGCGCACGAAGTACTTTCAATAATTCTACGAATATTGAAAAAAAAATAAAACGCCCTAAGGGAGCAAAATTATTTTGAATATTCTGTGAACAGCAGTTCAAAGCATCATTCTACTCCACTGCGATTCCGATGCAACGTATTGTCAAAAATAAATTACTAATTTTGTTGGAAATTGCTTGCGGAACAGATAAGAAAATAATCCAATCGCGCAAAACAAAAACGAAAAGATTGATTGACGTTTTGATAGCTTTTCAGGATTTCTCCTCGATCGAGACCGTTCAAAATAACCGGAGCGTCAGTTTTCGCTCGGCGCTTCCGATTTCAAAGTTGTTCGAGCCACCATAGTTATTCTCGTTGTTTTCTCAGCGTCCACTTACACGGCACGCCTCGCCGATCGCTTTCAAACGAAATATTACCGGAGCCGGTCGAACCACCACCAACCAAAAGTGCAGGCGATACTATCCGTTCAACATTGATGTTTACCCCTTCAACAGCTAGCGCCTTGGAAAAGAGGAAGATCTTTTTCGGAAGACTAGAAGAGAGCGTTGAAAGCACAACTTGTCAAGATCATGTTTACCTATTCGGAGTTAGTCTAACGTAACAAACAATCCATCGTGTTACACAACACCGCGTGTGAGAATAACATAATTAACGTACCGTATCGCCGAAAGTATGTTTTTTCTGCAAAACGAGTGTTTTTTTTTTTTTTTTTTTTTTTTTTTTGTTCTCTCTCTCTCTCTCTCTCTCTCGTGCACGCAACACTTTGTTGATGTCTCAATCTTTCGCGATGACCTTGCCAAGAGCGTAGGAAGAACGGGAACGCGCAGAAGGTTATTAGCGGTTATTATCGTCGATCTCACTATAATTCGCGCGCTTTATCTCACGCGTGTTGCTCACTGCTCACTTGCCAGAAACGCGTTTCGCACGCGATGAATTCGCAAATAAATCGACGATCATTCCCTTTCCCCCTCTCCTCGTCCGTCGGCTAATTACACGAGACAAGATAAAATTCACGCGACCTGCGTGAGCGCGCGCCACTGCGTTCGCAGACGATTAAATTCTGTGGTGTCCGCATTCCGACGATTGCGCAAGACGAACATAGTTGACGTAGGCATTAATCACCCCGAAGAACGTAAACGGCGATTTATGTCGCGAGTTCGAAGCCTTTTAGAATATGCATCAGTCGACGAATATTCGTGCGATGATTTCTGATTCCGTTCCGGAATAGAAATGCTTGCTGGTAATGGTTTCGTATCGTACAGACAATATACCGTACAACTGATATTTTTAATATTTTAATGATGCATTAAATTTTCACACAATTTTAGTGCGCGTTAGATATTAACGCTCGCGCAGCGATACAAATGTGTCTTTTCATTATTTTTATGCATATTGTACTATCTCAATTATTATAAATAAATTTCGCATCAAAATCATAAGTGATTCATATTACGTTGCATTTTATTTATATTCTTATATGGAACCAATTTAAATTATTAATATCGGGGAGTTGTGTGTAATCTCTTCCGCGATGTGACAATAAAATCACGCAACTTATCGCACGCAATTGATAATCGTTTATTAGCGTCTAAAAAATCAAATAAAGTAAAATTGAATAAAATTAAGAGAAATTAGAACAGAGATATTGCTATATCACTAGTGGCTCTGAAATTGTTTTACATTCGTTTTAGAATGCGTCAACGACTCTTTCAAAGCGGCGCTAAAACCTTACCTTGAGTTGAAGAACGAAGAGGACCTCTTCATTTTCCCGTGGGGCACTAATGTTTCGCGTCTTGGTAATTCACTGTGTCACAAAACGACGACTACGATCGCACGATTATCGTATATTACGTTGATGGCTCTCTTTATCAATCGAAGCACTTTGCGCAATCGTCAGTGATTAGCAAACGCAAGAATCGCGTAATCTTCCGTTCTGTCTCTTTTTGTGTTCGATGTATCTAGCAAAAGATGGTGAGATTCTTTTATTTTCAAAAACAAAAAAAAAAGAAAAAATTGAACTGAAATTGTCTGACGTCGAGAACGCACAATAGTGATGTACGCGCACACTGATCGAGAAAGAAATGAACGGAAATTTATGCAGTCGTTTTAAAAAAAATTGAAAACTCGAGATTCTAGCGGAACAAATATTCAAGAGCTTGTCGGTGTAGCGCGCGTGTATCCCCCGTTGATTGCGTCTCACTCCGATGAGCGATAAATTTCTTTATCAGTGAGCAACAGTTTTTTTTTTGTTCGAAAGCAAAAAGCTCACCGTAACAACAACGCGTCACCTTTGATTGCTCGCGAAGAGATGAGAAATTTTTGCCGTCACAACATTCGATCGATCGTCGGAGTCCGTCGTGTGTCAGGCGAGGCGTTTAATCCGACCGGCAATATTTAGCTGACGATGTAACTACGACGCGACGGCGATGCCCGACGAAGTCGCGCGAGAGTCGCCTAAAAACCGACGCTTCTTCTCGCACGAGCCACCGACTCTGTTCCGCATGCCAACGGCAAACGCTAACGCGCCGCGATTCGAATTCGTGAGATGTATTTTCTTCGAAAAATCGAGAAAATCGACCAACTATCCGACCCGAGGAATTTGCACGCGCTGACCGATCATTCCGATGAACTCATTCGTCTCCTCCGTGGAAACCGCCGACCGCATCTTATCTGAAATCTTAATCACTATCGCAAACTGGCGGACTGCACGATGATGCGGCACAACGCCGGCTCTTCTGGCCGGTAGAGAATCGGATCTTGAGGAGCCAACTCGATGGGAAGCATCCTTCGAATCTCCTTACGACCGCACGTATCCACTTCGGCTCACCTCGAGACGGGAATCGGAACAATATTCAACACTGTGTGACGGAGATTCACAGATCGTTCGTGATACAGGCCTTCGTCATGCTCGCGTCTCGACGTCACGATTACGACCTGGATGAGCACTGAACGATCACCTGTGAAATCGCTAATAGCCGTCGCGAGTGAGGCATGAACTATCTTCGTCCGATATCTCGTCGCTGCACTGCTGTTCGATCACGATGGCATTGATAATTGAACTGTTATCTCTCTCTCTCGTTAGATTTGTGTGTGTGTGGTTCAACGTGAGCGTGTGATAAAATTTGTCTCAGATTTCATTGTGAAATACAAATCGAATCTTCGCAATGGACCGCGGGAGACAGTGTCGACATCGAACGAGGCTTCGCGACGACAACCTGTTAACGACGACGACGTGGGTAGAGCGCGAGGAAGAGCGGAGTACGAATGAAAGAGAACCGTTCTCGAAGATGATGTTTGCGCTCCTCGACGAGTATCGACGATGCATCTATCAGCTCGTAACTTGTCCGTCGACACAGAAAAACTCGTGAGCACTCGCGAGAAAAATTCGCGATGAATTCGGAGATGTTGCCGACAGGTGCCACCTTGCTTCAAAGCATCGTTCCGCTCATCTCCCTCTCGTTTCCGATATTACAACTGCCTGCCGTTGTTCTCGTGATTCGCACGGACGTATCGGTCGACTTTCTCGCGTAGCGTGGCGGCGGTCGCGAGGTGACAACCGCTGCTGCCGCTGGTACTGCTCCTGGTTCCTGCTGTTGCTGCTCGCGCGCGCTGGTGGACGAAGGTGGCGACGAAAGGGTATGCGCGATAACGGTGGGGACGGCGGCGTCGGCGTCGGTGACGGCAGCGGCGGTGGTGGTTTCACGGCGGTGGTCGGTCGGTTTGGTCGGTCGGTCGGTCGGTCGATTGGTCGATCGGTCGGTTGGTCGGTCGGTGCAGGTGACAGCGACGAAGATGACGACGACGACGGCGGCAGCAGCGGGTGGATATACCAGAGTGCAGGCTTACAACCGAATGAGAGGAAAGCTCGGCTTTACGGGGGGCAGCGCGGCATCGCCGACTCCGCGATGAGCGAGAGAGTTGCGCGTTATCGACCCATCCGTGAGGCTATATTCTGCTACTACTCTCCTATCCTCACGGCACACGCTCGCTGTACGCGCTCATACCACGTTTCACCTACGACGCGTAGCACGTATACATACGTGTGATACGCAACCTATCTACTTACCCACCTACCTACCTACCTACCTACCTACCTACCTACCGCCGAAAACTCGCACGCATGCACTCCACTCCATTCCAACGCGCCTGTCCGCGTCGCTCGAGTTTCGTCAACAGCGCAGCTTCGTGAACGGCAGGTGCGTACGAGTCACAAGATCTTCTCTCGATCCGTATCGATTGATTTCCTTTATATACATATAGAGAAAGTCCGCGCTCTTGCGGCGGGTGACTCCTGAGGGAATGTTGACGCGGCGAGAACAGAGACGGTGTAAAACAGCAAACGAATTGCTCCGTACTATCTGAGCGGTTGCACGGAATTTGAGGGAAGCGAGCAAATAAAGAAAATACACAGTGTTCCCTGAAAATGGAAAGCAAACGATGGCGGTACTCGCGAAAAAGTCCGTCTACGTAATAATAAACGGTTTATCTCTTATCGCGAGTAACTGTGCAATTCATTCTTTAGATCCATTTGCTAAATCCAAGAAAATAAGGTATCCTGAAACTTAATTGTGCCGGCAATAATCGTAAACTAGTAAATTTCGCGGGATCGTTTCCCTGTTGTGCTCACGCAACATTTAACAGCCGCATTTAACGCTCAAACGAAATTTCCGCGTCCGTCCGACCGTGCGCGGAAGCGTTCCGGGTTTTCCGTTCCCCGATCGCGAACAACAATGAGGCCCCGGTGCTCGACTTGAATATCTAAATTGTATCGGCTGTTTCCGGCCGAATAGCGCCGATGGCTCTCCACGCGAGAACGAATAATTTCAGTGCATGCGCGGCATATACACGAACGACCGGAAAACGGAGTGATGCGCTTCGCCCGGTCGGTCGGCGGCAAACAACGCCGGCGTCCAAAATAAAATTCGTCGAGGCTGGATTACCGCAGAACGCCACCCGACACAGTTTTAATTACTTTTAATTATTCCGCCGCTATACATTTTTGTGCGCTCGCTTCTCTCCCGCGGTCCTTTGACCTTTTCGAAATCGAACGCGCTTTATGTAAAGAATTCCGAATGGATTTTAATTGAATTTATTTCAAGAACGCACCGCAACAGACATGTGCAAATTGAACACACAGTAATTGATCAAGTAATTGATAAAAAAAAAAGTACGGCGCGCACGCACAGTAGAAGAAAATATAAAAAAGCAACTTTTCTCCGTAATAAACAGATGTCTTTTTTTTTTTTTATCGTTGTTTACATGTTGCAGTACATGATTTCGAAAAAAGATTTTCTAACGACATATTTGCAAAGACATTTTATATACTTCACAACTGAATATCCGTAAAAATGTATATAAATTGATTCCGTGAAATTCACAAATGAAAAGAAGAAAGGTAAGCTGTACGAGAGAAAAACAGACAGACAGACAGACAGATTTTCGTAATGCCATCATCTCTCAAAGCCAGTCTGGCGATAAAAACTAAATCGAAATGTTTCTTTACGGTGAGTTGAACAGAGCGCATCGCTCTTTATATTTCAACATAACGAAGTAACTGCTAATTATCCGCGGTCTTTAGCGTGGTAAAAGGCCGAGTTCATCGAATGCGGACTACTATGCAGCACATCGCGGTATTCACAACGCGCATTACGTTTCGCGTCGCTTTACGACTTCCAAAGCTATGGTTTTACGGCTCGATGCGGTAGCATTGTAGCGCCATTGTGCCCCGATCCTGCAACGGCCACAAAGAGATCTGCTCGCGGGTCACCGATAATCTGAAAAGGTCCGATAGAAGTGCGCAGGAAATGGTAGAAACACCGAATCCAGAAGGGACTTTCCTGTTCTTTTTCCCGATAAGACCGAATGCATAGGTAAAAAGAGTGAATTTATCTTTAATGCAACGCGCAAGGGGTTCGGGCAAGGATTTGCTATAAAAATTACATACGTTTTGTTTTGCAAGACGATATGTATATATGGATATGTATATCAGGTCTAAAACATTAATTTGATATTCTTGTGATATACTTTACATACTCGTGAAATACACACTCGTAGCACATAATATACTTTTTTTGTCATTTTTTAAAGTTTAAAATAAAAATATACTTATAAAATTATACTATATGTTTCTCACTATGATATTAACTTCATAGTAAAAATATTTTCTGTCATATGATAACGCCGGTGCAATCGTACACAGTAAAAAAAAAAATGTTAATTTTAACATTTTTTGCATGTCCCAGGAGGTCCACTCTAAATTGTAAGTTAAAACAACTTATTCGTTGTGAGTCACTTATTGACAAACTAGTAAAGTTAAATAATTGACACAATACTTTACATTTATATTTGTTATTTTGACTGTAAGCGTGATGTAAAAATAACATATAAAATAATTAAAATTACATAAAACAGTAGTTACAGTAACTCGTAAGAAATGTTAATAAAACATTTTAGTTTGTACAATGTGGCCACAGATTTTTAAAATTTTTTTTGTATGTTAAATTGACTTTGAGACATCTAGATTAATTGAAATTATTGTGTTAAAAGCACTTAAACAATATTCCATTTTTAAATGACATGCAAAAAATGTTAATTTGTGAAGTTAACATAAATTTAACACGTGAAAAGATTAAAAAAATAATAACATATCAGTATTATGTTAATTTTACATTGAAGTAATAATCAAAACGTCGTAACACAAGAAAAGTTCTACATTTTGACGCACGATTTTTTACTGTGTATGTGCTTAGGTGTGGTTAACAAACTAAATCGGCTTTTGTTGATAAATCACAAGAATGTTGCCAGCAGTTCTCATAATTTACACTCGGATTTTCGCACAAAAACACACAGTATACGAACGTAGTCGCTGTCCGATTACGAACAAATAACAACGCCCGAGCTAGTCCGATGGCGGTACTTTAGGGGGAAAAAGAGCTTTCCGAATCCGCAGGGGATTTAAAAAGGTAAAATATACAGGTGTACACGGCGCGAGGAAACAGTGTGACGAAAGCCGAGGACGATATTGACACAAGCTTCAGTTTAATTTCTCCGCCGGTAAACATTGGATTCCCATCGTTCGCGAGTCGTCCCGCACACACTTCTGCCGCTCCCTTTTTAACCCTCCCCCCCCGCTTCATCGATCAGCGACTCTCGACCGAATCGAAAATGTAACAAGCGGCGTTCGAGGCCCCGGCTAAAATATGCTTTCATCTTTCTCGAATTTATTCACCGATTAAACTCGATGTCTCGATATTGTGGAACGAATCGGGTGAGCGATAGCGCGGGTTTTGCTTCATTGCGCAAAACTCGCGCGTTGTTTGTCGACAGCATTGTTTATTATCATTATTATTTAAGGCAGCGCTAAATCCGCCAAATATGCATCGCAGAATACGCTTGAATAGAGTTTCGCACATTTGAGCGGATTAAGCAACGAAAACAACAATTGTATATTGTATATTATTATTTTAGCATGTTTACCACTATCGTAACTAGTCTTGCGCTATAAAACTGCACTGTCAAACCGGATCAATCGGTGTGATCGTCGGGCTGTGTAAAACTTATAAAAGCCATTCGTGTTAACAGCATAACCAGACCATTTGTCTGACGATCGCACATGTTGCAAATTACACGGCGGATATTTTGCAATATGTTCATATGTGTTTTCATACGTATGCGCTATGTATACGTCGACACTGTCTCTCGCCGCACTCGAAATGCGTTCGGAAACAAAAATATGCTTTTACCTGTGCGTATCAAAATATGCTTTCAACCAGCCCAAGCTTGTTTAACGTTACTCCGGAATAAGCGCTACCGTATTTTGAAATATTCGAGCACATATTTGTATATACATATTTGTATATATATACATATATATCTGCTCGAATATGTACGTGTATATATATGTATACATACGTATCGATGAGATCGCATCATCATTGCGAATTTGCAAGACTGACATTTGCTGAAGTCTCGCATTCGCGTGTATTATTTTCTTGTAACGATCGTCGATATCGAAGCATATTATTAATTAGCGCAATACGTGTCTGAGTTTGTGTATCTGGCACATTCGCGCATATTAAATTACTTGACGTGGCGACAAGGTCGTAAATTCGCCGGTTCATCGAAACCGAAAATTACGCGAGTTTCTTTCGGCCGCGCTATCGCTGTTTATATCAAAACGGTCGCGGTTCGGACGAGCAACGATGACGGATACAGAAATTGGCTATTAGCATGGAAATCGAGAGTACCTACTTATGCGCGGAAAGGAAGCGCCGACTCTCGCCGGCGAAACGATAATTCACGGCGGCGATATGATGAGTTCAGCGTTATGTTAATTACAGTTTGCGATACCCAGAGTTCGATACCAATCAAATTACCGGCGAACATTCGTCTTGCCGCGACGGCTGCGATTTGACGGCAGCAAAATGATCGTTTCCCGATTAATATGCATCCTGATGCGATAATGAACTCGCGTTATTTTACTGTTAATTATGCAGTGAAACATTCTAATTAATTAAGTAATACGCGAAATAACAATGCTAATTTTTTTTTTTATCTTAAAAAGCGTATTTAAAAATATATTTTATTTCTTTCGACAAATTATTCAAATTAACTTTTTCCGCGCACAACAATTTACTGATATCTAATGGCATCTACTTTTTTTTTTCACACAAGAAACGTTGAGCGTGAATGTTCCACCATTTGCACTCGCGGTATCTATTAGCGAGTAAATAGGTACAGAGCTCTCCAATATTTATAACGTATAATTAACCGAGCAACGCGATCGACGAAACTTGGCAATTATCAATCGTCCTGTTTACCGCACGGCTGTTGTTAATTTGCGCGTTCGTTAATATTTTGCTCGATTGTCATTCAATTGCTATACCAAGGCACCGTAACAAACTTTCGTCAGAACTGCCCATTTCAATCGTATAAGTAATGTAACAGAATAACAGAACGCAGTTCAACCTACAGGCGAGTATGTAACATGACGAGGATCCAATTACCGAGGCCCTTTAATTTAATATCAGGTGTCGTCGAACAATGAGTCATGCAATATGGGGAAGCCACATTGTAACGATTTCCCATTCATTCCCATTTCCAGCTATAATTATTACAACGGGAATGCATTAATTTTAGCGAATATTTTGAATATTGCGAAATATAGAATATCGTGAAAAAAAACGTAATGCCGGCTTGACTACTAAAATTGTCGTTCGTAAAATGTACCATATATAAAAAAAAAAAAAAAAAAAGAAGTATCAGATCGAACAAATCTACGACGGGTTATGAGGTATATCTAGTTCTCGTCCAATTCCGAGAAGGACGCATAGCGTGTCACTTCTCGTCGTTGACGTCGTTGTAGTCGTCGTCGTCGCCGTCGTCGTAGTTGGAACCTTCTATTTTCGATCAGCGCATTGCATAACCCAACTCGCAGAAAAGGAACAGAAGGAGGAAGAAGAAAGAGAGCGCTCGAGTATGTGCACGTTCAATTGAATCTACCTACTTCGTGAATCCGAATGTGTGTGCACGTGTGTATATGCAAACATTATATTCATTAACCTACATTTTTCAAACAATTTTTTTAAAATAATAATTGCACACTATGTTAACTCTATTTTATTAAGATAATAAAGGCAAAATTGAGAACGTGCATTAACTTTTTATTATTAAGATAATAAAGTTAAAATCAAGAAAGTGTGGTATAATTAAATAATTCGCACAAAATGCATATAACATTATATACATATATAATTATAACATTATATACATATATAATTATGTTTGATAAAAAAATATGCAATGTTTTGTCATGATATAAAACTTTTTACAACGTCAAGCTAGCGGGGATTGTACGTGGGGCCCGTGCAATTGAAACGACTGCCCTGTCGCCGCACGTGTACGCTTGACGCGGCGTATCCGCGCTTGCATTTAAGAGCGAGATCTTGTTTGAGGTTTCGAGTTGATCAAAAGATCCCCGTTCTCATGTGTACAGTGGCGCGCACAAAAATAGTAACAACTATTCTATTACAAGTTACATATGAGCGCAGCTGGGGCCAAATGTACAACACATCTCGCAAGGAGGAACGCAGCTTGGATTTTAACGGCGCGCTGGCGTGTTTGTCATTTTCGCAAACATATATCACTTGTCGGAAGCTCTACCCCGTAGTTCGACAGCTACAATTTGAAAGGCGCCGTGAAATTTATTGTTCACGACTAAATTCCAGTGTCAGAAGAACTTTATAAACTTTCACACATATACATACACACACATTCAAAAATAAATAAAACAAATATATAAAAAGTTTTGTGTGCAATATTCCTTAATAATTTTAGAACAATATAAAAAACGCAACGCGAATGACCATGTGAGATATAATAACAATAAATTGAGGTGAAAACGTATTTTTACTGAGGAGAGTCAGACAACATAAGTACGCATATGTTTTCACACAATGGAAAAACACGCCCACGCTTTAAAACTATTTAAAATGTTTGCATTCAACTCTCGACGTGCGCAATGAATTTTTCACAATGTTTACTACGAGCCAACTTTTTATTGAAGTGTAAATCGATATCGAAATTCCGGAAATATTCCGAAGAGACTTAATAAAAGTTGAAAGGTGTGTACATATACACCTCGTTTTGCCATGCATGTGTGGTGCGCATCTTCGGTATCAACTAAAGTAGCTTATTTCATTTCATCGCCCGCTTTTATCGAGCTATTCGAACCCGATCGACCGACCCAGAATGTCCAGAATTGTGCGATTCCTACTTCGTGTATAGTTCGCGAACCGCCTTGTGAAACTTGATTATAGCAGTAAACGTGCGTCCGCATATTGCGCAGATAGTAAACGAACATCCGAGAAGCGCTTGCGAGATCTGATAATTTGATAGAAATTTCTGGAGTGAGAATATTTTTATTTTCATTTGTGTGCGATCTCATTTTCTTTTCACAATATTTATTTGCAAGTTTTTAATTCCATGAAAAAATTTATATTATCCGCATTAGCTTCCACGAGAGACAAAAGAGGAGTAGTGCCAAGTTATTCGCAAATCGACACATTTATTGGTTATTCGCATTCGTTTTACGTACACGTAGTGGATGTATCATTAATTACGCACCGGCGGATATAATCTGCCGTTGGCGGTGAAATTTTCAGGCATTAAAACCAATTACGATGATCGCGCGGTAACCTCCTGCGGCTGAATAATGAATCGCGAATAACGGCGACGTCTGCGTCGATCGTTTGCGGAGATCAATCGATCGCTCGCGCGCACCCGATCCATTATGCCACGCACGATTCATCCATCCATCCATCCATCCATCCGTCCATCCATCGCGTCGGTCGGTACACGCCTCGCTACCGAAACGGATGCCCGCATTTCGCCGAATTATATATGCAGGATATAATAAGCTGGCGGTCCTCGAGATATCGGCGAGTTATGGGCCGCCCTAATGGTCTGTAGTGTTTGATTTACAGCGGGGGATTCGCGGCGCTGCCGGATGCATTTCCGTAGCTGTACGCGCGTGCAATAAAGCGTGGCTGCTGTGGCTGAGCCAGCTTCAGCGAGAGAAAAGGAGGAAAAGAGAAAGAGAGGGCAAGAGAGAGAGAGAAAGAGAGAGAGAAAAAGAGAGAGAGAGACAGAGAGAGAGAGAGAGACAGAGAGAGAGAGAGAGAGAGGAGAAGCATCTTTCATAACGATAGATCTCTCATCGTTCCTCTTCCGATTTTACCACCATCTGGCAATCGACCTTGTCCTCCCATTACGAAGTCGCTGTAAATTATTATGACGACTGCATTTATTCCTATTAAGCAACACAAAACATTGTGTTTATGATACACGCAGTAAATGTTGTAAGTGAGCATGTGTAACAAAAACCAAGTTCATTAAAATGCAACAAATACACGGTCATTATCGGGCAATTAATTTTCGTCAACATATTTCTTTTACAGTAAAATTTTTTCAGGTTGTAATAACGCGAAAAACGTTTGTATCTAGTGTAATTGTCAAATATGATGCATCATCGTTGTGTTATTAAAAATATACGTACTTAGTAACAATAAAAATCTGCGATCACTTTTTTTATTTTTCTGAACTCTAACTATGGAATCGTCTGGTCGCGTCTCTTTTTTGCAAAAAAAAATGATATTCGAAAACATCCGCCCTCTCAAAGTCGGAAGATATCCGTGCTCAGTATTTATGAAGCAATATAGTTCGCACACAACGAACTATAACGCGCGGGAGAGAATGTACATCATCGTACGGACGATACACGTTTCGTAATTGTTCAACGGGCAGATAAACTGGCGGGTAAGTAGCTTCCGTAAAATGAGTTATGCACATCTTAGAGTTTGCTCACAGCGCGCCAGAGACTTTTTATCTTTTCGCTAATCCAAATTTATGGATTCCGCTGTTCATCTCGCGCCGAGACAACACACGAAAAATATTACTCCCGCATATTAAACCAGTAATAATAATAAAATAAAATAATATATAGGAATAATTTTCCTTTTTCACACAACGCTTCAATTTCCACACGTCAAATACGATGCGTATTGAAGACTGATTGAAAATGCATGAAACTTGAGCAAACTGGATCTAGTGTAAATATATATCTCGAGAAAGAGTAGAATAAACACACGTTGCTCTGTATTACAACGGAATTCCATTTCGGCTTTGTAATCTACGATCCGCGAACGACTTCCGCGCCAACCGAGACAACGGAAGTCAATCTGATTGCAAAAGACTAAACGAACTTACTCGTCGACTTCGGTAAACATCCGGCGACGTCGTCGTCGTCGTCGTCGACGTGTATTAGCACTCGGCGTTCTCTTGGCGTGTATGGAATTTACTCGGGTCGAGCAGAAATATCGGGAAGTGAAGTGCTCCGGGGAAGAATAAGAATGGAGAAGTGGGGTAAGGGGGGACAGAAACAGAAGAAGTTAAGAACAGAACGGACGGAAGTATATCTCTCGCAGCAGCTGCCGGTGCTGAAGTTCTCCCGTTTTACTATCTTTCGAATCTCGGCTCAGCGAGGAGTTTAATATAATGGCTAATATCACCGGGAGGATCCCGTACAATGCAAACAATTCGAACCTGCCCGGTCGCGTCGGAAGAGAAGCGAGAAGGGAAGGCGGAGTGGTTAAGGGTGGCGCACGATAAGACGAGCAATGAACAGAAAATAGCGTGCCCGTTTCGCGTCGAGGAAACTGCAGGTCCCAGCCGACTAAATATGACGGACATCGGTAATCGATACCACACAATAAACCGCGGAAAGCGAACTTCTCGATTGAGAAGAAAGAACGAGTAATACCACCCTCGTGTCGCCTACACGCATCGCTGCGCGTCGTGATTCATTTTGCGCAATTTTATTATTCTCTTTCGATGAACCGGTTCTCAGCAATTTGCATCGATTAGTCGATCGAGATAAAAAAATAGAAAAGACGATGACAACGCACATTCCGAACATTCACATTCAAATGTACGATTATATATCTATAGGTGGTAATTTCGTTTTCTCGCCCCGGTATAAGATTTCATTTTTTTTTTTTTTTTTTTTTTTTTTTTTAATTACGCACTCTCATCGCGAGACTTTTAATTTAATGAGCCGCCGGCAGGTAGCTTCGTCATCGCGCAACTCGGTCGCGGTTAATTCTCTGTGATTATAATAGCCACTCGTCCCGAACGAACACGAACACAAAATGAAGGAAGAGAAGAGGGAGAGAAAACGCGCGACCGGCCTTTATTAGACGATGGGCCACGGAAACACGTGGCCGATTCCGAGCGGAATGTTGTCCGGCGAGAACATAGCTCGCGAGAATAGATCCTCCTCTCGTCGGTATTATTTTCCGCAACTAGGTTAATTCTTCTCCCTTGCTCTCCTTCCTCTTTGTTCCGCCGCACCTTTATACGCGCCATCACCGTCGTCGACGCTGACAGTAGCAGTATAACATATTATCCGCCCTTTAATTGCATTTTTATTGGCCGCACGCCGGCACGAATAAATCGCCTTCACTTCGACTACGCTCGAGCCGCGAGGAGTCTGACAGCTCGCGCTGATTAATGCCCCGCTAAAGGCACCTTCCTTTTAATCCACGAGTGTCGTAATGTAGATTACGCGTCGTATACTCGGGAACGAACGGCGGATAGATATTTTAACGCGATTCAAAAGCTTGTTCGTTTAATAGAGTTCCAGAACTGTTTTGTTTTTATATTATACTTAACGTAATAGAATCTAAAGGCTCTTTCACACACAGATAATTCGAAATTGACAAAACATTAATATATATTTTTCTAATCTCGCATCTAATCTACTTCGCATTTCGTATTTATATTCCATTTGATTGGACTGCGTTTGTTTCTATATGTATAAAAAAAAAATGGTTACCGCTAGTTGTTCATCAAGACTATTATTGTCTTCGAGAGAGTTGGTTGCTGCTTCCCCTGGTAACACCACTGGAAAGGCTGTTAACGCTATCGCCGGTAAAACATACTTTGCGTCACGAACATCTGTGCTCGACCTCCTTCCGCCTTATCAAGAACCGAAAATACAGCTCTCTTTTTGCTCCGCCTACCTCGGATGAAAGAACGTCCAAGGAAATCATTGATCATCAATATCGCCACATTGATTCGATAACATCTCCTTTAGCCACAAAAAATTTTCATACTTCTGTTTAAGAAAATAAAACACAAACAAACTTTTTTCTAATATTGTTTGAAATTTTCATTTTATGTTACTTCTTGTTTTACTTGCGCTCGCGCATCCTTAATTCTGTTTGTCGATTCACAATGTTGTGAAATAAATTTCAGTATGTAAATAGCGCGGTGAATATACATTCAGACACCTTCGCTGCATTGCAAATAAACGTAGCACCCAGTTTCTCGTATGATTTTCATTTTTCCGTCGTATATTACGGCGATGGGTACCGGTTAATCGATAACGCGTTGAATTGTGCGTCAGCATGTGCGCGATTACCGCGGCAACGTGCCTGCGAGCACGCGAACGACGTAGCAGATTGAAAAGCATACAACATGCGCGTTCGACGGAGCGAAGAGTGTGCACTATCCTGGCCAAAGGATGCCGAGGATATATAAGTAAGGTAGGAAATCCCTTTCGAATTGCAACGCGCGCGCCATTGTTGGCAGCTCGGACAATAGGACGGGCAATGAAATTCTAAAATACTCGGGAGGAGAATCTTCCGTTCAATACGAGACCGGAACGGATCCAGGAAGTTTTCCCTCTTCTCTCATCGATCGTCCGCAGCCACCGGCAATTATACTTTTGTGTACACATGCGCGCGTGTGCGGTTCCAGTGTGTGTGTGTGTGTGTGTGTGTGTGTGTAGGACTGAAATCACTGAAACGGTCGAGGCCGACCATCGTCCGGTAACTTGTCTTTCTTACCTCCTTTCTGCTCATCTTTCTCTCTCCTTTTGCCCGATCTTCGGAAGATCCTTCGTCGCGCGCGCAATTCCTTCTTCTCGACATTTCGCTGAGCGGTCATAAAATAATTGGCCCGGTCCTTCTAGCGTGCGCGCGTTCAGCATTCCCTCGCGAATGTACACACGTCTTTCCACCGCACACGTCCCTCTCTGGTACCTATCTCTTCCGTTATAATTGCCGTAAATTACGCGTCGCAGTTAAATATACGATACGAAAAGCGGCGATGACGTTGTTGTTTCATCGCTCCGATGAAATATGAGCGTTTTGTGTAGCGACTTTGAATAAGTAATATAATGACGACGCGAATAAATCGCGGAAGCGCGCGGATTAACAGAGAGGAAGCAATAATTATAACTCCGATAATTTACCGGGTGGAGCTAGTCATGTTTCAGAATAGTCAAAATAAATTAATTACAGCCGTCTAGACCGAAGTACAAACAGCAATAATGCTATTTGTTCCGTTCGCAGCACATTAATCGTCGCGCAGTCATCGCATAATTAATAACGACATATTAATGTTAATCAATGAATATATCAGTCACGTGATATGAGGTTACAAATCATGTAACATAAACGCTAGAGTAATGTTAATATTCATTCAATGTAAGGCACAAAATTCTAACAGGTGTATAAAATTCGTGTTTATATGTTGTATCATAATTCTCATTCTCATCGTACATGCGAATCAAACCGCATGTGTGTTATTAATAGATGGATTTGAAGCTGTATATGTTGTAGAGCGCACGTTAGCGGCCGATAGAACACATCGCAAAAATAGACTCTTCCGCTACCATATTTCTACATATCGCACATCAATCGTCGTTCGACCAGAATAAACATTCGCACAAATGCAGTAAAGTTATCTTGATAAACCGCAAATAAACCAGATAAAGATAGAACACGTTCAAGGGAAAGTCATTCTATCGCCCCAACCGGTCATTTCCTTTCTTTTGCTCTCGCTTGGTGACGTAAATCCACGATTCGCCGTGATTTTCGAGGAAATTTTGTCGAGTAGCGGAATAACAATGAGTAGTACATCATTTTTCGCAAGTTCCGGAAGCGTTACATGTTTAGTGGTAAAGCACAGAAAAAGAGTCGTGCAGTGCGTCTTTCATTGTCAGCCATACAGACTAGAAAATAAATGTGCAGTTTCTTGAGACCAATTTGTTAAATGTGATTTTTTGTCAGTTCTAACTTCAGTAGAAAATATTGATAAATTAAACATCGAATAAACAAGTTACATTTTTTATGTCTTCAAAAGTTTGTAAATAGAATATTTACAGGTTGTCCGCTAAATTAATTTCAACAAATTTTACACAGTATTGATAATTATAGGACACTGTATAAATACGAAAAGAAGCGACAAAAAAGAAAAAATCCATTAAAAAAAACAAGTAGAGTAGAAAGGAGCAGGTTAAAATCCAATTTCCCAGTTAAAGAAAAGTTAAAACGACCATCGGCTTATCGGAAAGTTGCAAACGCTGCTCCGAAACGGATTTCGGTTCCCGGACATATTTAATTCCCCTCTCTTTGCTCCTCTCACGGAAGTGCGCCCGTAAATTAGGGCTAAAGACGATTCCAGAAGTTCTTCGCAGGATAAGAAAGCGTAAACTGCACTTGATCGATACTCGAATATAACTCAATCGGACTAATAAAATCAATCTTAGCGTTTTTCTCGTTTATTATATTAATTTAAATACAATACGTGTTGTGCGTGTACTTGGCGCCTGTTCTTTTTTTAAAAAGGTAAGTTTTTCGAGATATCACATTTTGTATTTTATAGTATTATTTACTTTTGTAAAAAAAGTCTTATAAAGAAAACCGTTTTTGTAATATTAAATCAATTTGTAATTTTTTAATTTTTAATTTTTTACTTTATAAAGTTAAACTACACAGTTTGTCCGGAAAGTTCCCGGACTACGTGAATTAAAAATCGAAAATGAAAGATATGGTTTATTAAACAAGTTTACACTTCAA
>NW_018020584.1:1327412-1336850 GCF_002006095.1 Pseudomyrmex gracilis | reverse complement strand
ACAGCCGTGTCCGTGTGGTTGGCCAACCATTGGCCGAAGCGCCGAGCGCACACGGACACGGTTGTCGCCTGTGTGCGTATCCCCTCCACTTGATGCTGAATGCTTACTAAGTCCACGAACTGGCATCTCTGGCGCGAAGCACTACTGCCTCTTGATTTATGCAAACTAATATATTCTATCCTAACAGACCATCGAAGTAACCTTTGAACTTTGTAGGTAAAATATTTCTTATACACACACATACACAAAGTATCTATATTTGCAATTATTTCAAGCATTACACGGTTTGCGGTCCAAAATCGCAAACATCTGGCAAATCATATTTCTCCTTCGTGTTGCAGGAAAATCAAGTTTCGTTTGAACCAGACTCGTATATTCTAACTGCATCGCGGCTACAAGAATGGCGGCAATTCGCGGATTCATTGCGAGCGGCTTTTATGGTCGGGATGATGCCCGAATGGAAACTTTCGAATGCAATGATAATTCTCACGGGAGACGTTAAAGGCGTATAATACCACGGAGTCGCCGGTACGTGTGTATAATGCGATATGTAGTCTATTATCCACAGTGTCACGGCCTATCGTCGTTCCGACGCGATGCTCTCCCGTCTCTATACGTGACCGAAATACTATCGATACACTCTACTCCTTCCGTGTCGCTGGAATCTTCCCGCTCAAAGGGAATAACGCTTACATCACATTTCCGTGACACGGTGAATCGAGGCAACGGATTGCCCCGGCTCGTTGATGCGTGCATTTCTCGCCGACAGCGGGTCGACGACAACGAGCTGGACGGTGACGATCAATCAGATGGTTAACGCGCTTGTCGCACTTTACCACGCTGATGAACATCGAAAAAATGATCGATGCTTTATTCGTTTTAAAGCGCGCCGGGGTCGCGTAATTTTCTGGCATTGTACGCGTAAAATCACCTCGATATTTATTACGGAGGTAATACCGATTTTTATCGGCCAATGTCGAATAGTAATAGCGTCAGAAAAGATTACGTTAAAAAAAAAAAAAAAAAAATATTAGCTATACCGAATCTTTAAATTGCGCATTTACGACGTACAATTTAAATTACAATTGCAATCGCAAAATAAAAGCCGGTGGAATGCTTTGTTAAGCTAAAAATCTGTCACAATAGTATTTGAAAACTTAAATAAGAATGACGCAGTCACTGGATAAATTAAAAAATATAAACTATAATGAATAAATAGTCACCGCGAATCTGTGTAAACTCGCGGACTTTACATTTCGTTGAGCGCTGAGTAACCCCCTACGGAGGCCGATGCATGAATGATACATGAACGAGCCTCAGGGATCGTCTCGCATAGTATTACCAGCGGTAAAGAGTCCCTTGGAAAACCTCTCGAACAGGAATACTTAGCTCGCGTTTGCATAATACTCGCACGCAAGTTACGGCAACCGCTTTAAAAAACATAAATGAAAAAAAAATTTCGTTGATGAATGAAATAGAGCATCTATCCCATCAAATTCACTTAGATTAAAAAAAAAAAAAAAAAAAAAAAAAAAAAAAAAAAAAAAAAAAAAAAACAAATTTAGTAATCGAAACAGCAATCATATAAAAATTGAAGTATTTTCTCGCAACTTCAAAAACTTTGTATACATATATTGCATAACTTGTATTTATAAAGCAATGTATCAATAAAAATATCACTTTTTAATTTTTTTATTCTGTTATTAAACTAATATTTTGCAAAATGTGCCTTTTTGACGGCGTGGTGTTTTTAAAGATTTATGCAAATTCGTCATTATATGTTCTCGGCGCTTCGCGGAGATTTCATCGACGCTTCGAGGACCGGATGAAAAGAGAGAGGATGGGGGGGGGAGACTTTAATTGGTATGTAAATCGCGTTACACACCGCGTTCGCGCGACTCGCACACGCACAACAGGAACGACATGCGTGCCCCTGATGCAGCCAGATAGGAACGAGGTGGGTTTATCGTTTATGCGTGCTCGTACTCTCGTTGGGCTTTACCATATATTATCCCCGCGCCGGTATCAGTCTAAATCGCGCGGCTCTCCCGCCGCATCGATTTTCGCATCGAACGTTCTCTCCGACGCGGCCGACGTGTCGTCCAAAGTGATTTCTATCGCTTCCGGATCAACTTGCGCGTTTCGCCGTATCTTTCCGCGATAATTTATTTTCGCAGCGTCGAAAAAAGCCGTGAAAATCAGAGATCTTTATATTACGAATTAAAATCTAATATCGATCATTCGAACGAGCAAAGGAAAATTTACGTGCGTGCGTGCGTGCGTGTTAGTGCGATTGCCGGAGGTAGCTAGACGGCGAAATTTGTTTGCCGCGAGTCGGAGTTTCACCTCGTTGGAACAACGAGAGCGGGTCCAATGAGATCCCAATGAGATTAAAAAGTTGTCAACTGCTCTTTCCCTCTCTCATCCCGACTATTTTCCCGCTTTCCTTCCATCCTCGTTGCGTTCCCGTTTTCGCGCCACTCTTGGGAAACTTTGCTAGTTAGAATTTCTCATACTATATACGCTTCTCTGTGAAAAGAAACTGTTCCCCCATTGCTGCTACCGCACCGAAGTCAAACTCGGGGAATGCGCCACCTGATAATGGCGCTCGAGACACTGTCCGTCCGCATTTCCCCTTGAATTACCAGTGTCTCGGTGGTGCGGAATAAAAAAAAGAAAATAAAAAGGCAAACAGACGCAGCGGATATTTTCCTTGTTTATCATCGGCAATTAACAGGACAGAAAATTGTGTTTTTAAAATATTGATGTCGCAATTAACATAACGTCGAAATAATCTTCCAATGCGTTGAAGGCACACACGTAATACACACGCACGGAGATTATGTTCCCGGATGCAATCAATAATTTAACGATAACATTATGCAAATAAATTAATTACGTTGTATCTCTGAGATAACAATTTATTTCGGAGATGCGAACTTCAGATTAAATCTATTTACAATGAAAAAGACAATGTATTGTTAATGATCATTAGTATCTCATTATTTGCAGTCATTATCGATCGCGCTCTGTTGACAAATGTCTCGGTTTAAGCACTTACAACCGAGAGTTTGCTTTTAATGGCGGGACGCATTAAAGCCGCACTCGCGGAGTTATATTATTCATTAATTCACATAATTCATAAAACCACACGATTCATTAAGCCGTGTGCCTCCAAAATGTCTGTGTGCAAAATAAACGTCCGAACTTTCAAATACATACAAAACATCAGTAAAATTTCTATCATTGAATATTTAAAAACCATTATGAAAAATATACAGATTCGTCAGGCTTAGTCGGGAAGCCGTCAAGATACATCGGCCAGCGCGACTCGTTCAAAAGTCGTCAAAAAACTTTTTTTTCTCATTCGCAACTGTTTATCAAAAAGAAAACTCAGCAATTGGCTAGAAACGAAATCTACACCTTTAGAAGACACATCTGTCATATCGCTGGGCGATGACTACACGCTTACGTCATTAAATTTAATTACGGTGTAAGACAGAATTTTTTCTACCACAATATCTATTGCAAAGCACTTTATAGGTACGTGAATGTTCGTTGAACTGTTGAAATCCTGTCGCGGTGTTAAAACGGACGTTGAGCTGAAAGGAAATTTCGGAAAAGGAGAGAGTTCCTTTTAATATATATCGCGACCCACTTTCGAAAGTGAAAGATTAATCACTTAGCAAATGCACGTACACGCTCCTCGGAGTGGGCGGTCCAATCCATCTCGGCAAGACCTCGCAAGAAGATCGCGGAGACCGCGAGACAAACTAAGCATCAGGTAGTGCAAACTGAGTCTGCGGCGACGCCTTTGAAGATGGCAGCTCGAGTTCTGTTTGCGACACGTTCGCCATGCTCGCGTGTGTCATGACGTACACAGTTCAAAGCGACGCACATTGACGCGGCAACCCCTATCTTATCCCGGATCGATAAACTCTGCGTTATCAGCGTCAAAAGCCCAGTTCTAACCCGAGTGATTACATATTTAATGTGGTTAATGTATAGCCGCGGACAATACAATGAGCAGTTCACATCCGGCTCGAGGGTTACGTATGTAATTAGGATGGGTTTTGCTCACACCGCGTGGATTTGGGTCATTGATTATGTTACTTTAATTGACAACCCGCGTGTTCTCGTTGAGCACAGCCGATATAACGACGCAGTGATCCTAGACACCGTTGATCCAGGGATTAAACTAAAATATCGGAGATTTGTCCGACTTAAACTGACAGACACACGCGGCGTTTGGGCAAATTGTACGTCAAGAGAGAAATTCAGATCGATAGCGGTAAACAGGATGAACCGGAAGAATCGCTCGCGCACGCGGTGTCACATCGTAAAAAATAAAAAAAAAACACACACACACAGACGATATGAAGAGGTTAGATCGACTTTAGCATGTAATTCTGAGCAGAATGAAAGAATCACCCACACATGCGCACATATTCGCGCGTCAAGCAGAGCAAAACCATTTCTGCGCGTAGCGCGCAGAAGAAGAGAAGAGAGAACACGCGGTACATGAATGTACGATAAAAAATATATTTGCCGTCCCAGTTTGCTCCGGTTGGCGTGGCACGGCAAAAGCTCTTCAGTAAATCCAGCTTAAAGCAGCTGTGTAAACGTTGACCTATATTACAATCACGGCGCCCGGAGCGTCCGCTACCAGCAGCAACGACAGCATCACCGCACCACCTTCCACCATTGCCATCAGCGAGCGGCATCGTTAGGACGGGACTACGTTACTAACGTAACGTTCCCGTCACGTGTATACAACTGCGACAGGTCGCTATAAATACGAGATTCGAGTCGGGTGTCACAATTATTTCTTACAGCGATATCCGCTCGTCGTCAGAAGAGCCCTTCAAAGCCCGTTCCTCTTGTATCGGGTACAGTAATCATCCCGCTCGTCTACACAGAAACTCGCGTCCTTAATTAATGCGGAAATCCGGACGTAGTTTGTGGTGGAGTGACTATCCTTTAACTTTTCAAATAGTGCAACCTCGCGAGAAACTTCTTAGTCGCTGATTATATTACGAGGTCTTACCGCGGTATTTGAGAGAACTGGAGTTAACACAGCGTCGGACGATATACAGAGTATCGATCAGAGATGATATATAAACTTTAGCGGTACGGATGCCTTGGCAAATACGATGTTCTTCTTTTGAACAACATTTCTAAGTGCGCGAAGACAACATTTTCATCTCTCTCTTTCTCTCTTTATGATAAAGAAAAAAAATTCAGAATTCTACAGAAATACACTCTTGAGAAAGAATTTAAGTAGTGATATCTTTTAACAATTGAGATTTCACGTTAAACTTGAAAAAATTACGAGTTTCTCACAATTTAAACTAACGATAACAGAGAGACGTATGATTGAAGACGAGGAGTTCTACGGATTTTCCCGTATTTATTTATTTATTTATATTCGCAGCAATTAATTCTCCGGTAATTAATCGTCTTTAGTCTCTTGCAATTCTTGTATATCAACATTGCAGTCGCGGGCGTATTTGTGTCGGCGCGTTTATCTTCGCATACTCGGACACGCTATGTATACATCGGATGGATCACAGCCGTACCGTGAAGAGAATCTCGCATGTCGTGAACAACGGCTTCACTTTATTTCTCCAGGCGGCTTCATCACCGAGATGACTATCGTCTAATCTTCTGATTGTGAGAGAACGACTACATCGCGGAAACGATACGGGATAAGCCGGAGCTGGACGTACGTAAAGAAAAATGGTACAACTACTGTGCAAGTAGTCCGCCTCTACGACCGTTCTCTCCCTCGCGTCCCCCCCTCCAATCCAACTCCCTTCTCTTACGCCCTCGGTTTGCTATCTATGGTCCGACGGTTGGGTGGTAAAAGCGGAGAGAGACACTTAAAGGATTTACGGGGCTGAGAACTCTAGACTCTGCTTGGATCGGCTTGGGAAGTATGGGACGAAACTAAGTGCACGCCTAAAAAGAAAAAATAAGGTAAACGAGTGCGCGCGTCGCGTACGGTCAATTTCGCGTTGTCAAGTTAAACTTTCGTTATGTGCTCGGAAATGTTTGAGCGGATGTCTTGTCGTTGATATTATTCGAGCGCGTGTCTGAGATTAGAAAGAAATTTACATATGATTATCGAGAGAGAGAGAGAGAGAGAGAGAGAGAAAAGTATGTTATTTCGATAAGAAAAATATAATTGGGCAAAAAGACCATAAATTTACTTTAAACCACAATGTATGCCGATGGACCGGAGGTGCGCGACTTGAAGTGGCGGAAAATGAAAAGTTCTAATATTTACCGATAAAACCCAAATATTTGGACGCTCAACATACGCGGTAAGTGGCGTTATTTCGAAGAAGGAATAATAAAAGCCCGATAAACTGCAGCCCATTGTACACCAGCTTGACTATCGTTTGAGAGAACGGCCCTTGCATCACCGGCATTGTTGTGGGCTGTAACACAAAGCCTTCCCTCTCTTGCACCCTCTGCACTCTTTACCACCACGCGCGCACCATCCACTCATCCCGTTTCCCGCTCTCATTTCTCGAGACTGCCTGCTGCCGAAGGGGATAACTCGTCGTTGCAACGCGACGAAAAGAGCATTACGAACGGGAACTTCGTCGTGTAACGCAATTTTCTCCGGAAGAAATTGCAGAACAAAGCATTAATTTGTTCGCAACCTTGTGTGAGCGATAGAGAGCAGCCTCAAAATTGTGTTCGAGGCATTGCATGTAGAAATTTACAACGCTGTTCTAACTTCAACTTTCGTATTCCCGGAAACTTTACATATAAAACACCTGCATCTACAAGAGTCAACGACGAAATATCTTCAACAACTTCACATGTAAGCGCGACGCGAGAGACGAGGTTGGACGTAAAACCCAAGCAATCGTAATCCCGCCAAGTTATAGAGGAAAGAGTAGTTCACTACTTTATCTCCCGCGATTCTCAGGAAGAACTCGCTTCATTGGTTTTCGTGAGATACTGCGAGAGCAGCTAAGTCGGTGCTAACGTAGGAAACTCGGTCGGGTGCGGAGCGAGCCTGATTTCTTTTCCCCGGCGCGTTTAGCGCAATGAAAGCGGATAAAGTGGGAGGCCAGAAATCTCTCTTTTCCATTTCCCCTTGGCTTTGCGGTAACGAAGCGTTTACGTTGCGCGTATACAGCATCGACCGGCGGCGCGGTGTAACAGACCGTCGAGCGAATGCGTGGGCGTGGAGAGAAAGATTTTGGACCTGAGACGACCGAAGCCACTTGAGAATTCCGCGTGAAGCCACGTGGCGGTATTTAAGACCTCGCTAATGCACTCACACACGCGCGTATATCGTGCAAAATTGTTGGCGCGTTTACGTTTCTGGGGCTCGTTTGTTGCGCATCTTGGCAAAAAAAAAAAAAAAACTAACTAATGAGAAACGAGCGAGCATGCAAACGAGCGGGCATACGAGCGAGAAATGTTCAAAAGATTTACCAACGTTCCGTTTTAGACGATATTTACATGCGAATTGCATCTCGAAATGATCAATTTCCCGAAATAATCCGAGAACAACCAACTCAACAGTTGTACATTGAGATGCAACATTCTTGCAGATACATTTGTTCTATCGCGCAACCTTTGTATGTTATTCCCAAATTACGCTCTTTTAACTGTCACTAACTACCTTTTAATTTAATAGTCCGCGCAATCTTATTGTATAATTAATTCGGTGTACATACACGTTAAAACAAAACCACCGTGATGTTTCGCATACAAACTGCGCACAAATAATCGGTTAACAATCTTAATTAAATAATTGATAAAAAAAAAAGAGAAACGAGCGAAAAATATTATCAGAGCGCGTGGTTTCAATTGACACATTAATTAGAGACAAGCGGCGCACGTGTCTCGTTTGCATATCGCTTTTATCGTCTCCGCATGTACTACCAAGGCCGGAACACAACGAGAGAAGGTTACGAAGGGGTCGCTGGACCGACGGAAACTTATAGCGGAGAGCCAGGCTAGCAGGGACGGGGCTGAATGCTAAGCACGGCCAGTCGGTTACATTTGCTTACCGCCCGGCTTCTTAATGAAAACCAACGGCATGGAAACGTCAGGTTTGCTTTGCCTTAAAATTGGAGGCACGACCCGCTTAGCACGGGTATTCCCTACGCAAACGGAATGAGGCACAAATGCACGGCTAATTCGCTATGCCGTTTTACATCTTATACTTGGCGCACGCGCGATCAACTTTCGTGAAATATATAAATACGTAAACGGAAATATAAATGTATAATTAAAACAAATTCTCTTTGTGTTAAAACTACGAACAGATGGAGTGAAGATTTGAAAGTGGGATTTAAATTCAAATAATATATTCAGCTGCTTTGTATCTTTCTGTCAAAAATGCAATTCTGCTTCTACAACAAATTATTGCATTAGTATACAATTGAAATTAACACGCTTTTTTTCCCATAGTTAATATAGAGGGAAGAAGGAAGTTTAGTCGATCCTGACGAACGTTCGTACAAAACAGGCCGTAATAATATAACTGTGAAAAGAAAGGGACGAGCAATAATAGCTCTTCACGATTGTCTACTTCATCGTGACTACTTATAAAGCGATAAAGCATCGTCTCACGAAAAGAACCGTCCGCTCGTTTACCTTTTAACGATCACGAGGAACGCGGACGCAATAACTCGACGGAAAAGTAATCGGAAGGGCCTCCGCGCTGTGCTCGTTACGTAGCGTCTACGCTTTTACACTCTCCGATACACTCGGCCTTAACTTTTTACTCTCTTCATCGGCCTTTACGGAAAATTAACGATGGCATGGCGGAGCGAGGCGCTCGATTAGAGACTGAATATTTATGTTCGCCTCATTTTCCTGCCCTTTATACGCCGCCCATTATTTTGCAAGAGAAAGTGCTTATCCGCGCCTGTCTTGGCAAAAATGCAATGTCTAATTATTTCCCCATTATATATATAGTGAAACTAACAAGTAGACCCAGCAAAACTTTCCGTGAAAAACAATAAAACGAAAAACTAAAAATTTTGTCAAAATAAAAAATATTTAATGCAAAACAACTTGGCGCGGCTGCACCTCAAATATAATGAACTGAAATTTTTATATGCACGGCTGTCTGATACTTACATGTGCACATGTAAAATATGTCTGTCTGTAGATAAATTTTTGGTGCAGCCGCGCCAAGTTGTTTTGCATTAAATATTTTTTATTTTGACAAAATTTTTAGTTTTTCGTTTTATTGTTTTTCACGGAAAGTTTTGCTGGGTCTACTTGTTAGTTTCACTACAAATGCTTTTGTTAATTTAATAGGCCCAGACAATTCTTTCTTTCAACATTTTTTCCGTAACGAAAACTTAACAAAATAGTTATGTATGTACTTAGATTAGGATAATAATGTACAAAAGTAACGTACAAAATTTACTTGGTGCTACTTTGTGATATCACTTT
>NW_018020584.1:1230054-1322757 GCF_002006095.1 Pseudomyrmex gracilis | reverse complement strand
CAGTTCGAGCGCAACTTCGTTGCGCGTGAAACTTGGCGCGAGGCACTACCGTGCCTCTTGATATATATTTTTTTTTCCCGTCTTGTCAAACTTTCATAATCAAACTTTTTCGAATAATCGTTATTACGATAATGTAAACTTAATAAAATTAATTAAAAGAAACAACTTGAAATTTTTTTGATGTGATATAAAAATTGACTTGTGTGGTATATGTTGCGCGCGCTTTACGAGTAATTTCTATTGCGACTTGGGGTTGCCAGCGACCTCGGAATGGTACGCGATGACGTAAAATTCGACGCTGGCGCAGGTGCGTGTCGTACGCGTTATCGACCAGCGATAAACGCCAGACAATACATTGGCGATGCGCGAGGAACGGCGGTAAGTCGCGCCCTGTCGCTTTCAGGTCATCAAGATAAATAATATTCACGTCGATAGCGATTTGCGATAGTAGTAGGCCTATTCTGTAACTCGTTAACGCTGGCTAACGACACTATCGTTACGCAGATACAATTTGTATCGCAAAATAGCTGCGCTACGATAACGAGAGTGTCGTTATCTAGCGTTAACCGAATTACAAAATGTGTAAACCGACCTATGTATCTGTATTTACAACGAATCGCAATGCCATTCAAAGAAATGCACGACTAATCTCGAATCTGCATAAATTCCACAAAATTCCGCAAAATTGACGATATATTAGTTTTGTCTCTAGACTGCCTCAATAGATACCGATTTTATCACGCCACTTATTTCCGTTGGATCGAGCAACGGCGATAAATTTGACCTCTTTGAAGTCTCTTTTACGAAACTCTCGATTATCCGAGCACACAAGGCGCAATTGTGCGGTGTTCTCGTGCCAATACAAGTGTATCCTTCGTGTACTGTGGATGCTCGCACCTTCGCTTGACCGGAACGTTTCGCGGCGCGATTTCAGAGGCGATTAATATTATTGGGAGCTGCCGATGCGCGGTTGCCACTCCGTCACGGGCGAGGAGAAGAGAAAAGGAAACCGAAGCGGCCGCAACCGGCAACGAAACCAATAACTATTAATCGAAACGCCACCGCACATTCAGCAAAGTCGACGCGATTCGAACGCGTTGCAGCCGTCGATCCCCGCACCTCATCGAAACACACGCGTATTTTAAACACACCATCCTTTAAACGCGAGAAGCCGCGCGTCTCGCTTTACGGCCCTTTCGTTCTGTGTGTTTCTTCCTTGCTCGTGTCGGTGTAATGGTGCGGTGTAACTTCGCGACGTATCTCCGCAAGAAAATGTATCTTCGACTCTTCAGTTCCAAATAATTCCATAAAACACGCGCGTGTATCGCGCGAAGATTTTGTAAAATCAAAATATATCTATCTCGAATAACTGATTCATGTAAATTTCAAGAATTCGCGCAAGTTAAAATTGACAAAGAACACTCGTAAGATAAACATATCACATGTTCAATCAGAAATAAGAACTTCCTCTCTCTCGCGCTTAGGCGAGATACTCGATCTAAGCATTATGTCTTCCGATTACGGCGTGTGTCCGATGCAGACAGTGAGGAATCAGGCCGAGTTATCAAGTAGAACGTAAGTAGATAATGTCATTGCGCCGGTTGCGCTCCACCTGCCATCCTTAAACTGCCGCACGTAACTCGTGCGGTGTGACTCCCCTCTGCGTCGCTATCCTCTCCTTGACCAGCAGCGATCGCACGTACCGAGTGCGCGACCGGTCCGAAGATATACGACGAACGAATATCCGGAAGGGGCGGTCTGGAATTCTGGACTGTGTCCGAGCTATCGTGCCACGGCCGAAGTGAGGGTGGTCGAAGTGGGTTTCTGCCGTGCGCACAAATACACGCACGATGTACGCGAGGGAGCACACGACCTAACAAACAATCGTTATCCCACGACATCGAGCGAGAAGTGAAAACGTAGCTCCACAGAGAGATCCATTTTCGTTCGCAGAAGAAATTTGAAGGGACTTGTATAAATTTTTTACACTTTCGCCCGTGTGACTTTTCGTTCTATGAACATTCATAGAACATTATATGACACTGCTCTAACGATATGATGTTATACTGATAATGGTATATAAAAAAAGTTATATTATGAATTGTGTTCTTTACTTTCTGTCGTCGGTTCTTTACTTTACGAGCGCATCATGCATGTTGTTGACTCACCGTAGCTGCCATGAAGAAATCAGGGACGGCTTGGAGAGCAGCAGCTGTGGTTTCACTACACGATCCATAGCCAACTGCAGATGCTGCCTTCTGACATTCTATAACAAAACATGAAGCAATAACTCTTCGCTGATGATACATTAATGTAAAATCGCGTGTAAAATACTTTTAGAACGCTTTTTTCTATCTTTGTCTGAAAATATCGCGAAATATCACGTTTTAAGAGAAATAAATGCTGAAAAAATTTTCTACGTACCGCAATTGTAACGTACCGCGAATACGTATCGTATACACGATATATACATGACAAATTGAGGAATTCAATTTCGCGCGTACATGCGTAATTCAATTTTGCTGCGTATTCGACGCAAAGAGACCGCAAGAATGGCATTTCTCGGGGGTAGCAATACCGAAACGTGATTTCGCAAGACTGTGCGAATAAACGGCAATATAACGTAATAAAAAGATATATGTTTTAAGTTTGATAACTGTCTTTTACAAGCATGCGCGCTTACTCGCGGGAATAAGCGAATAAAATGAGCAATGTGTATGAAACACACCAAAAGCATCGTAAGTAAAAGTTATCGGCAATCTTTAGATTATCGAAAATCGATGATTTTCCGAAATTTTGAATCATTCACAAAAAGCGCGCGAGTTACGACATTGACGTGCCATTGCGCGAGAATCAATTTCAGGAATTCAATGACAAACGAACGAGGATGTATCTAACAAAAAAGAGATACGGCGCGGGAGGGAAGTTCCCATTGAAGAGTAATTGTAAACTAATTGGAAGTAAATTCGCCCCCGCGTAATTGCGCGTTTTAATTTGAAGTCACACGAAAGCACTTTCGCATCGATTTGGCCGGACGCTCCGCGTCAGTGGTCCTCCGTTTGCCGCGCGTGCTTTAAAAAGACTGTATCGCAGTAGATGGCTCTGTAATTAAAAGAATTGCATCTTCACCCTCGGCTGGAGCCAGCGTTCAAATTTCGTTGCAACGAGAAAATAAGATCGCCGAAAATTCTACTTCGTTCTTTTTACGTCTCAACCGCGCGTAACTCGACGGAAAATTTTATTGGAAATTCTCCGTGTGATGTATCGACATGTTTAACGAACTAATATAACGGTTACGGCAACGGCAGTTGCAGCATTACATATGCAAAGTAGTTTAAATATAAATAATATATTTAAACTATAATGTATCAAACTTGTATGTTCTAATAATTTCTCGAAATACTTTTAAAATAAAGATTATAGTTGTTAAAATAATAAACGCCTATGATTTGCGCTGAAAATATAAAATATTACATATTACAGATTAAAATATCGATTACACAATTCGCACATTCTATATTTATACACGTACTGTAATTGCAACAAAAGTATTTTAAATAATTTAAATGGGAATGATCAATTATTATTTCAAAACACCATTTTCCGCGAAGCGCATAATAGTGTAAAACGCAATATTTTCCAAAAGTGGTTGTACAATGTTATAAATATTATACACATATATATGAGTATCGCTAATTTATAAAATACCGTTAAATAAAGTCCTTAACGGTAACTTTGAAATAAGTATCAATGTCTACACACAATAAAAACTGAATATCGATTACATGCAAATTGCATTTGTTGTTTTTTTTATTGCGTCCGCGCGATGAAAAGCGGTTTCGCGAAAGGAGTCGTATATTTTCTATAGAAAGCTCTGGATATCGCGAAAAGAAAAACGATCGGCACGAATCAATCCAATCAGAGACGACATTGTGCGGTCCGCTCCGCTCTCCTCACATTCGCGCCACCGAACTCGGTTTGCTGCGCCCGCTACACCCCAGCAAATTAACCAAAGTTTCACGCGCCCCCGCCAAAACTTGATACCCCTGGCACGGCCAATCAAACTTCGAGTTTCGGTAATCCCCGGGCCAAATACTCCCGTTTACACGTTACAGGTTATGGTATAAGACGGCCCGTTTCCTCGAGTTTCGCCGCCGCTAATACCCGGAGTTTCCGCCCACAAGTTGTCATCCGGTGGCGGCAATCGGCTATATAGAGAAAAGCAAGACTGCGATTTTCTTCCTCCGAAGGAAAAAGGACATTATGCACGTTCTATTATCGTAGCGTATTGTTGACTTTCGTACGAATTGCGTTTGCCAACTCGCTCATGTGCACGAGAGTTTCTTATTACGGTAACATGTAGAATCTACCGTTCGTTAGTCGAGTTAATTAACGAGAAATGTGCAAACAAAAGAAAGTTAGAGGAGAGAGAGAGAAAGAGAGAGTGAGAGAGTAAGAGCAAAGGGAAAGAGAAGAGTGTGCAGCAATCTCTATAAAAGTACACGTAGAAGGAAAGCGTGAACCGAGAGTTCCACTAAATGGAATTACTTAAAGCAAACTGGCGTTACTTTTTCAGTGCTACTATCCGATCGGCTACTTCTCTTGTTACGAAGTCGCGCAATGACCAGCGGACTCACGGCTACATTCGATTCCGAGGAAAAGCATAGATGTGTATGTTCCATTCTCGCTCTTATCCGTAGGTATGTTCCATCAGCGTCTCTCTCGCCCTCCCTCTCTCTCTCTCCCTCTCTTTCCGTCGCGCAGTTCCGTCCGAACACGGTCACATGCATATGCAAATTTATTCTACCGGTGCATTAGTGCGCGCGACTGTATAGGCGACTGCTCTGTGTGCATGTGTGACGCGCTCAGCTTCAGCTCCGTGTGCGTCGACTCGTCGTCCAAGCTGATCGCGACGGAGAGGGTCATAAATTAAATGATGTAAATGCTCTGTCCACCCTCTGTCGCAGCGAGCGGAGACGACACAGAGCGCCACCCTCTCGAACTCGCCACCACCCGGGTCGCCAACCCTGATCCCGACGGTCGTCGCCATACCCCTCGCCTTAGGAAAAGGGATTTTGTCGAGTGATTATAATTATCAGGATATACCGCGCTCTCGTCCCTCGTAGTTCTATCCGCGCGAAATGAAAGTGAGCGGGACAGGCAGTGGCGAGAAAACGAGTGCGCTATTTGTTAGCGAAATGTGATGGATATGCCGAGCTTATCACGATTCGCACGATTTGAAAAGATCTTAGCCGTTCGAAACGTTTCTACACAGTAGCAAAGTATTTAATTATTTTGGAATTAATCTTTAGTAACAAGAAAACATTCACGTACAGAATGTAACATTGTTGTCTACTATTGTTCTCATTATTTTCATTTATTTTCTTCTGTAGAGAAAATTTGTTCGTTTTCTTTTTTCTATTCGCTCCCTCGTTTCACGGGATATGTGCACATTTCGGGAAGAAATCGGCACTTAACGGGGGGTTGCCGTCCGAAACCTACGTTATCTATTTATTACCTCTCAATATCCGGTTCGCCGGTATTTATCTCCTTTCTTCTCCATCTTCGAGCGTATAGCGCGAAAAAATAAATGCCCGGCAGATTCCGGCCGAGCGATCGATAAGCTCTGACCTGATTTCGCCGATGTTAACTCGGCGTGGGCAAAAGCATGGAAATCCTTCCCGAGGCCTTCGATCGGAGATGGAAAGGATCGGCGAGATCGCTAAGCTCTGCTCTCAATCGGATTCGAATTTGATAGTATTTGAACAGCCAGCGTCGCTCTCGTAAATTCGGCGCGTAGTTTGTGCATTTTTCTCCCCTTTTTATGCCACTCTTGTGGTTCCCCCTTCTTCCGCACGGTCCGATATTTGGCTCTGCGTAGATAACTGTTATCGCGACTGTTGTCGTTTTTTAAAAAAATAAACTGTGTTTGCAATGAATTGGCACAAACTTCGAATTCTTTCAAATCCTCAAGTATTCACACAGATTCCAATACGAACGAGCTGATCATCAATTAAATGACGGTATTGTATACATTCGATAAGTTAATAAAAACATCTTTCATTGCGAAAATGTCCTGTTTATTTGGTAAAAAATAATTCAATAACAATTCGCACGATATATACATATGTGTATATTAATTATAACATGCACGATTTATCCGTAAAATGTACAAAGTTGTTCTCCGTTTCGTTCTCATGAAGATTATTTATCCAATCCGACGCTGCGCTCGAAGCTTTATATCGAGTTCATGCGATATACGCGCATCCGCGATGTTCGTAACCGAGCGCACCTCCACCCTCAACGTAAAGCCGATGAAAATGCATTGGCCGTAAATAACGTCGGTCGGGTTTCGAAGGCGCGCACCCGCGCTTACAAGGAGATAAAATCAACTTGACCCCGTTCCATCCCCCAACCGCGTTTTCAGCTTCTTGCGCTCCGCGTTGTCCTCGCGCGGGTTCGGTCGGCGATGAGGCGGAAACATCTTCGTTTCGATCAAAACTGCGGAAATCGTTAAAGAAAAGTCGGTTGTAGAAAGAGCGAACAGTCTAACAAAATGATTTGTAATCGCAATTTTTTTCACTTGACTGATCATGGAAATTTTCATGGTGAATTAATTATTAAGATATTTTTGTGCGCGCGCGCGACATTTATTTAATTAATACTCAATCTAATTCCGCCCGATTGCGTCAACTGCCTGTTACGATTAACCGCATGGATTGATTCGAACGGTAGTCGAGTGAAAAATTCTGATACAGCGGTGTTTATGCAATCCCGGATTACACGCTTAATATGCAAAATGTATATGTACGCATGTACGACGCATCGTAATTATAATGATCAACATGTTGTGTTTTCCATATCAATACTGATATAATTATATACAACACACGTATCTTCTGCATATGCAGAAAAGCTAATATTTGTGTGATCCAACGTGTCACATATTTTGAAAATTATATGTTTGATTGACGTAACTTTTTCTTCTTTTTGGTTGACAAAATTGTTATTTTGCAACTGATTAATTACGCCTTGCGAGAAAACAAACATTATATCCACCCGTAATCCAGATTTAAAACTGCTTTCATCTTTTTATCTCAAATATATTGTATACATACAGTTTTAATAATTACATATAGAATTGTGTCATCGCGATAATAATAATTAATTTAATTGTAAATAAATCTCTCTCTCAAGCGTGTTAATGACATCGTAATACAAAATTTTCGTATATACATCGTAAATCCAGTGACCTAACTTTGTCAGTCAAGTAGTTATACAAGAGTTTTGTGAAATTGCTTTACTGCGGCTTCTACACAACTTCACATGCCTGTCGTATCCGCTTTCGAAAATTTTGATGGAGATTTTAATCGAGTAAAAGGAAGTAAGAGGCGAATGTATGTAGAAACAAAGCGGATGCTTTTACAACGGAAAGCGTTGAATATTCAGAATGACGACCGGTGAGAACCGTTTGTCATTCCGATTCTCACAACGATGCTCTAGCACGAGAGTTTTTCTTTTTCCAAAGAGAAAAATGAACATCGACATTACTGAATCAACGCACTCGTAGTCTGATTGCGTCACATTTAATTTTATTCCAATTTTAATTTCGAATCTCTCTCTCTCTCTCTTTCTCTATCTCTTTGCTCTCTTCTCTCTGTGATTTCTTTAAGAAAACACGTGCATTCGTCGTAACGGTTTAACCTAATTGGTATTGTGTATATTTTCTTTCGTACGTATCAGTGCAAAATCAGAATACGTACAATAGACACATACGAGACGGAAGTTTAATTTAACTACGGGGAGCCCCGAGACTAAGGTCTCGTCTACGACTGTTTTGTATATGTAAGGCAGAATCGGGACAGTTAAATTAAACTTACACAAGTAACGGTATTATCTCACTTGCAGTTACCCTTCCCCTTTCCCCCTTACAAAAGCAGTTCTTGCATTTACATGACCGACCAACGGGGATCTCGCCCGTTAGAAATCCAAAATGGCTTTCTCTAGTATATTCCCTAACTGCCGCGTTAACGGGATACGGGTCAAAATTAAGTTTCGCAGTGCGACGACGTTAATTCGTCGAGACATTACAGGATAAGTTAACAGGCTTTTACACTGGTAATATAGTTACACTTCGTTAAGGGAAATTCAATCAGGATACACGAAATATTTAAACCGATAATCGTTCGACGTTCACCTTGCCTGCGCCTGCAGCCATATCGTAATATCAACCACGTCGATATTGAAAAGCGACGAGAAATACTGTTTATAAATGTGTGACTGCGTCAGCAAAGCATCAGATTGAAAAAATATCAGTCTTGCGCAATCTCGTTAGAAGACTTTTGTCATTTGAGTTTAATACGCGGAAAATTGAAAAGCTTCAGATCGAAATCGTATTGTTATTGGCTTATTGCATTGTCTTTTCAATTGTATTTGTCACGATAGAATTGCTTATAACACAATTAAACGTTGATTATTGATGCGCTGATGCGTGCATTTATCTCGATCTTTATTCTTTGTCGTGAAATTATTGGAATATGAACAAAAGTTTAGAAACATTATTATATACATATATGTTATATATTATATATATATATTATGTACAATATATATCAAGAGGCACGGTAGTACCTCGCGCCAAGTTTACGCGCAACGAAGTGGCGCTCGAACTGCGCTAACACACTATGCCTCTTATACGCGAAAATCAAGCAATTCAATAGAAGGGAAATTTTTAATCAGCCAGTTTTTGATATCGACTGAATCGATCGACTTCTTTTTAGACTCGTTCGATTCATGTTGAAAAAATAAAAAAAAAAAGTATTCTTGCGTTTTTGTTGTTTGTTTCTGATTTTTCGAGATACACGACGATAAAGTTTCGAAGTAAAATTTTCACGATTCAGAAACATCGTGCGACCAAATTGTGTGCACGTTCGTGTGCTTGCTGCCAGATGGCATACATATACGAGCGCGTTTTAATACAAAAAAGAAAGAATGACAAAGCACAGTAGTGGTTTGCGCCGGCAACACCTCCGATATACCTTTTTTAGTAAACTGTTTTGAAATTTGGCACTAAATAACTATAAACTATATACTTTAAATGTATGTTGAAAAATTAATTCAAAAAACGGATTTTTTCGCGCCGGCAACACCTCCATTATAACTTTTTTAACTAAATTGTTTTCAAACTTGGCACGAAATAAGTAGAAACTATAAACTTTCAATTTATAATAAAGTTACAATAAAACCTTCATTCAGAAAACGAATAAAGAAATTTTTTTCGCGCTGATCACATAACTACGGCGAGGTCACTGACCCCGCCAAGGTCGCGCGGCCGAGGTCAGTGACCTTATTGTAGTATGTATATAATACATATAATACAATATAAAGTAAAATATATTATAAATATTTAATAAATTATATGTATAATATATATTATTTAATGTTATATATAATATAAATTACTGTCACGTTACTTTAGTCACGTGTTGATTTTCTTCTTTCTGTCACGTGACTTTATAGTCACGTTTTTAATTTTCTCCCTCGTATATAACGAACTGTCAAAATCGCTTCTCTGTCATCATTTATTCTTGATCGACCGATTCGATTTAACTCGACTCGATCAACCAACCAATCGGCACCGCGGAAGAGAGGCAACAATAGATGCAATACATTCGACTCAAAAACGCGCACTTTGCGGTACACATGGATTTTTTTGTGAGAGAAAATGTCACAGAATTACCGCGTTATCAATTACAAACACATTGTTTGTCGTAAAGCACAGAACACAGTTCTGTGTATCGCTGCACACGGTTGTCTAAACGGATGATACGTCGCGCGTCGTTTTAACGCTGCAGTATCTCGCGCTTACACATCTCATTCAAACGTTTTTTTCTGCCAGCGGTACATTTTTGTATCTTTAGTTTATGGTTTAAGTTTTTACATTCGGTCGGCGAAGTTAAAGCACCGAAGGCAACTAAACTAATTCGAGCTCATAATGTAACGTTTAAAAGGCGACGTTCGCCGGCCGAGTCTTTCTTCAGCTTCGAATTAAGTTTTTTTTTTGACGTAAAATGTATGGCCTTGCTTGCACAAAAGTATAAAGCGCATATTCCTGCAAAATGCTAAGTGCACATCAGAACGTAGCCTCTGTCTCGCGCTCATTATTCTTTCTACGTTCCCTTTTCGGATCCTTGCTGCTTTAATTAAGCACGAAGTAAATATCATTTCGTAACACAAAAAAGCGCGCAAAAGCTCAGCTCAGATTTTCTACCTTGGTTTATTGACCTTGATAGAAAGAGAGACAAAAAAAAGAGAGAAATATTTAAACATATATTTTTAATTTCCTCAACTTACAACATAATTGCAGTTTGGAACCTGAAACTTGATCAAATTGTAATTCGTAGCCGAAATAATTGCATGCGTTTAAGTTTTAATATATTTTAAGTAGTTAAATAAAATACCTTTTTGTCAAAAACAAGAATCGTTTCGAGTCTCACTCTTCCAATTATATCAAACGCGTATAGTTGATGTCCGTCGTTACCGGCGACGAGATTACGTACAGAGGCGCGAGTGCACGTTCCGCCGAAAATTCAATCGAGGATAAAACGACGGAGAGATGAGGAGAGACGAGGGAGAAAATCGAGACGTTACTCCGTACTCCGAGGTAAAATATCCCCGCAAATAACCCGAATTCTATCTGGATTTCCATCTGGATCGAAGAGGGATAAGACGGCGCGAGAGAAAAGAAGTAAAACGACGACGAAAGGGGAGAAGGAGAGAGAACAGGCCAGCCACACTACCTGCTTACGTATTCGATCACGTAAGTACACACGAGAGCACGAAGAAAAAGAGGAGCCACCGCGATCGGAAGTAAGCGAGAGTGTCTTGAGGCAGCGGGTTGTGCTCGCGCCTCTCTCGAGAATATCGCGATATTGCTCGCGTTAACCGGCATCGCGGATCGAAATCCCGGAACCGTACGACGGTATGCGTTCGGAATGTTAAACACCGTTATGCGCGGCAGTCGAATCATCAATAGAAATCGGCTCTTTTACACAGTGCGTATATGTTTTCATCTGTTAGCTTTATTAAAAATTAGAACTTTATTTATTCAATGCAAAATTTGCAACTTTCTGCAGAAGTATCGATTGTCAAAATTTGCAAGTCCAATATTTGCAGATTTTTTTGAGAATTTCTATTTTGAAATTTTGTTTCTTTGAATTGAATTTAATTCACAAATCTCCATGTGTATTAATTTACACGTTAAAAAAAAAATGTATGTACATTTGCACGTACATCCGGCATATTGGCTCGTATAGATCCTAATACTTAGTTGGAACATTTTTCCCAGCTTTATAATTTTGTTTGTAATTTTATACACTGTTTCTCACTCGCGATTATAATCGTATATGATTACGTATAAACTAAACATGTAACGCAAATTATTATATCTAGTGCCACCGGAGAGAGGCCATTTCGATTACGCTCGGACTCGCGCGATAGTTATAATCGCATGGAGAGCAATTATAACTATCGCGGTCGCATTCATCGGCGCTTTGGCGATGATACGCGCGATACACTGGCGTTCTGCGCAAATACGCGGTTCCCTGCCACACCATCGCCAGGCGATCACCATGACTGGCAGATAAATATTATTGAAGGATAACGAGATTCTGCAGCGTGGCAAAATGCAAAGTGACAGGCGCTGTTTCTCCATTTTCAATTCTGCCACTCTCTCCTGCTCTTCTCCGTCCCTCTTCCTCTCTCCCCCCCCGGGCGTGTTTTTAACGCTGCCCGTTTAACTATCCACGCCGGCGCAAAGAAAATATGGGGAGATCGAGCGTAACGCGGAGTGAAATGGAAAATGAAAAAAAAAAAAAAAGAAAATGAAGAGAGACGGGGGGAAGAGGATAACTTGGCAGAGCGATCAGGGAAACGGGGATTGCATCATTCAGATGCAACTTCAATATTGATATGTCGGATTGGCTGGTGCTCCGACGTAACGTAACGCGGTAGCGCGGATCATAGAGTCGCGGCAAGATGGAAAAGACGAGAGAATGCGATGAACAAGACGAGAGAGAAAAAAAGATGCAACACGTTCGTAGCTTATGCACGAGACTCGCAAAACACGTGAAAGATCGGGTGAAATTGGGCGGGATATTATTGAACGGGCTTTCGCTGTGAGGCATGCGGAGAGGAAGAAGAATGGGTTCCGATGCACATCTTGCAATTGCAAGTGAACTGCGTGCATCGAGCCGACAGCAACTCCCGTGTGCATAAAGAATTTAAGAATATCCGTCCGCTTCACTTCGTGTACCAATGTTCCGTCGAATAAAGAAGAGGCGGAGAATTTCGATTGTTCTCGCGGAATAAGAATGTTCAAAGAGAGCAATCGATCCAAGTGATATGTTAAGATAAAATATAAAAAAAAGTATCACACATTTCTCTCGCAAATCAGACGTTTTATTCTAATCTTGATTTGCGTGTTACAACTTCGATTTCATTTCTACACACGTATTTATATTTCTAAGATATTTGTCAAGTTTGCCTCAACATTTTTATCTTGCAGGTGTACATGTTTAGGAAAAAAAAAAAAAAACAGTAGATTTTTTCCGGAAAATTTCGATAAAGTGTTCTCCGCTTCTGACGTCACACACTTAAACCGTCTATCACATCGTAGAAGTTGTTACGTTCCCGTCGATCGCTTGCAAAACCGGTAAGTACTACGCGAGACCGACGTATCGAATTTAACTTCCAGCCAGACTCGCAAGATGTCTCGCGGCTATCTTTCGTAACGCAGAACTTCATTATTCTCCGTGTCGCCGTCGTCGTCGTCGTCGTCTTACGACGACATCGAGCATCGGCCCCAGCGGACGAAGGAAAGAGAAACACCGCCGAAGGGAACAAAGTCGCAATTTCCACGTGAAATCCAACCGGCATGCGGACGCAATCACAGAACACGAGACTCCCCCCTCGTGTACCCCATGGACAGAATTGATGGACAGCTGGTGGGTCTGTGACGCGACCACCTGACATTCTTGTCCGATCGGGTTGACACATGCCTCTGAGATCATGCATGCGAGTTTCGTGCTCACGTAGCAAAACGTCTGCTCTGATTCTCGGCGACATGTCGAGTGTAACTATAATAATCCCGTGACTCTGTACATCGAATTGTCCCCGTTAAAATGAACAAGTATTTATACCGGAATTTATACTCATTCTCTTTCTTTTTATATCAACAGTGATATATTTTTCAAATCTTTATCAATTGGAAAACGTTGCGAATGTATAAGTTTTTATCACGTTTTGAAGAAGAAAAAGATTTGCGGTGTAATAAACTTTACTGATCATTTTTATTCAGAATTTTTGTTTTTCAACAGAAAAACGTACGTGTCTCTTTTATTCCGTTTAGAAAAAATGTTTCATTCAGCCGGAAAACATATACGCGACCATTAAAAGGCGCGCAGTTATTCGCGTTGCGGTAGATACGCGATTCCGAAGTGATACGAGAAACGCGCTATGTGTTTGAAATACGAGCAATACCTAGGTCGCGTCTGAATGCGGCCTCGTTTGCACGCAAATGTGAAACGCGCAGCGAGGCGCGCGAGTACGTTTGCGAATCGGTAAGCCATGTGGAATGTCGCGGCGCGACGTTACGAGCGAGGAGAGAGAAAACACCACGACGGACGAATGCTCGCGCGCGCGAAATTGAAAGCACGTCTCGCGAAATCGAACCAAAATCTGTTCCGAGGTCCAAACCGAATACAATCTCGACAACGTGACGCGACTCGGCAAACGCGCGTGTGTCATGTGCTCATTATTAATATCGGAGCGATATTGCAAGTAATTCAGTATTTTTGTTCAATCTGTAATTCTCGAGCGGTTCTTTCCGTGTTTCCATTATTATTGTTGTTGTAAATGCAAACGTGCCAAAGCGTTACCGACACTTGTAGCTCCATTTGCCTCCTATACACGCGTAAATGCCTGTACACGCTTGGTCGCAGATGCTCTCCGTTTTGTTCCTGTAGAATCCAACACCTATCAGTGTCTGCGTATCCTATACGTGTAGATGATGTCGTCGTACATACGTGAGAATACACGCACCCGCCAAACGACCTGAGTGTAACGCATCTGTCACAGACATTTCAATTAACGAGTAGCTCTAATAAACAGATAGCATTTGAACGTAAGTTGATTATAGAGTCCGCCGCGTGCTCGCGCATGTGATCTTTTAAGTTGTCGGTTGAAGAAAAGGTTATAAAAACTATTAATTGTAGCAACTGAATGTACCTAATTATTTAAAAAATTATGTATAGTCTCTTTTATTGTGAGATATTCAATTCTGAAGAGTTAATTGTAAATATTGAAAAACAATGACATGAAATATAGGAAAATTTCGTAGAATTCAATTATACAACGAAAAATCAGATCATGCCTGTCCGAAAACATCGTCGTGCTCTAAAATCTCGTCAAAGATCTTCGTGCGACTCTCGCAGTCATTAAACAATGGCAAGCGCACAGATAGGTAGGTATATGCGCGGTACACACAAACGGCCGTCCGAATAGACCATTTCCCACTACTCGGGAACGTCGTGACACGCGCAATTCATCCCCGCAACCCACGGCCGTTAGCGTAATTGCACGTACGAGCGCCATTAAACACGACGCGCGACGCTACGTCGGATTCCGCGTCGAACCACCTGCGAAATCGTCACTTTGTTTCGGCGTAAATCATGTCCGGAGCAATCTCATGGCGAGGACACGACGCGACCGCTTTATTCATCTTGATTCACCTTGCCCGGGGCGATCACATCCTGTTCTGCGGAATGTATGCGCACGTGGAGTACGCGATGGGCGCGATTTGCCCTCCCCAACTCAAACCTTGGTAAAACCGGCATCTCCCCCGGTTGATGCACTAGAGCTTGTTCATAGAGCGCGGAATACCGTAGAGATATTAAACACGATGTGCGCGTAGAGCAAACTCCAACGAGATCGCTCGTCCTCCTCTATCGCGATGGACCGATCGGAATTCGCCGATACTTGAACTCCGGGTTAAGGACTGGGTTCGCATGCTCGCTTTTGAGCAAACTTAGCGGCGTTCCGATGTATGTGTGCGGCTCGATCAATGCGCGATCCTGCCACATTTGCAATTTCTCTCGTGAATATGCACCTCTCAAAACAATGTCATCTTCGTAAAAAAGTGGCGCAAAAAAAAAATCAACTGCGTTCAAATAAATCAATGGTAGAGAACATTTGTCTTAAAGCGGAATATATTTGAGAAAGAATCTTCCTGTTTTTTTTTTTTTTTTTTTAATCGATTAAAGTGAATTCCGATGTCGAACAATTATCGACCTTTTTCGCGCTTTTACTTGCTTGTCTTCTCGTTGCGAGATTTTTGGATCGCGTACAAGAGACAAAAACGAGACGCGGAAATTTTCCAAGCGCGCGAACGGTTGATTCTCGAAACCATGTCGATTCTCCTAATTTCCGCGGAACAGAAGTCAGGTAGTAATATTCATCGCTGATAAGGCCTCGGGACAACTATCTCCTCTCTCGCAGGCGTAGTTCTCAAGCGAAACGGACGTTCGCTCGACGAGGTCTTCTCTCGCTCGCGGAGAATGTCTCGATGGTCGGTTGCAGATGTACCTAACTGCACTACGGGGCGTATTCATTATCGGCCCGCCGGAACCCAGGTTGCTGAGACGATTAAACAGGGAATGGGAGGATCCCCCAATGATTGGCTACACGGGACCGATTCGCTGTCTACGGCTTTATCGCACTGTCATTCTGCCGCGCTATAGTGCCTCCGCGCGTCGTGGTTATCTTATCTCCGCTACTCCATTTTATTTCTTCGACCCATTACGCGTCACGTGCCCCGACCGGTTCGTGCAACGACCACTTTGGAAAAAAAAACACCTTCGGGATGTGTCCGACAAGTCGGATCAGTGGTAACGTGTTCAATTGATTGTCAACAAAAAATTGTGACTTCTTCCGAGGTTTCCAATGAATTTTTCATACACGTTGCGATTGTCAAATACTTGGTTTTTCGCGTTTTTTTTTTTTTGGAATAATAACGCACTATTACGGCAATTAAATCTAAAAAACGATTAATTAGCAATATTATTATTAATTGTCGCATTTCTACATTAATTGTTGCAATGTTACAGCGTAGAAAAGCGATCTCGCTTTGAGATGATTGAGCGTCGTGCGCATAAAGCCATCGCAACGATGATGTCGACGCAGCAATCAGTCGAGTTGCGAGTCGATCCGAGCCGTTGCCGCTGTGCCAACGCTAATGGCAACTCATTATCCGTTCAATAGCTTGAATCTGCCGCGCTGAGCGTGTGTCGATATTAAAAGACAACTCTCCGAATAAATCTCTCGCGTACGTGCGCGCGGAACTATTATACCATTTAACCTAACATATGTCTCGTGTTACCAAGAGAGACTTGTAAGCGCGTTGGGAATAGATAATCCAATACAATCGACTAAAATGTATTAAGCGTCACAAGGAACGCAATTATAGATTCATGTCAGCCATTCGCGAGGCCGTGCTAATCGTGCGAACAGTGAATCGCTTTGTAGGCTGAGAGCGCACTTGTCCCGTCGGAAATCTCCGTACGTATCGATTCGATCTCCGATCTCGAGGTCGCGGATGTTACCATTGTGGATACAAAAAGAGATCCGTACGCGAAAAAGTGTCAAAGCTAAGAATAGCGACGGGAGTAAACACGAATGATATATAATCGCGCGTATCGCATGTACTCGTACGTATACGGCACACGCCTATGTATCCCGCGTATGATTGATGAAATTTAAGTTGACGTGTCTCTCCGCATCGCGCACATTCTACACCAGGGTAATCCTATATCGCTCGCTACAATGTGACACTCGGTGAGATGCGGCGTCGCGACGCGTCGCGAGGCATCATCAGCAACGTACGCGCTGCCACCTTGAGTTAAGCCGACGCGTGCACGCGTGCAGGTGAGCGCGCGCGCGCGCGCGCACACACACACACGCGTGTGTGTGCGTGCGTGCCAGTTGCATAAATCCCATCGGGATGATATACGGCCACGGGGAGCTTCCAACTATTTGCCGGACAAGTCCGTTCCGCGCACGTCGTACGCACGTATACGACCGACTTGGGTTGCTGCGCCGCCGTTGTGCGCGACTGTAAACTGCGATGCCACAGCTTTTAGGGACGAGCTTCATATATCTCGTTTTACCGCCTGTCGGGGAAGAAATATAAATTCCATCCTAAATAAATATACGATGCCGTATATAAATTCGTGTTTAGTCTTCGCGTTATTTTGTATCTCATCCGCGCGGCCGGGCTGTATGCGTTCGATCGCACACCAATGATTTATTCAGGAACGTGGATTCGGTCCAGATCCGTATATCTCGCGCTCAAACGTAATCGAACGCGGAAATTCTTTATCGGATGTAAAGTCCCACGTATTATCGTAAATATCGAACCAATGACAATCCGCTCTCCCGTCATAAAAGGAAGGATTACGCAACGATGATAAATACGCTGCTTTCGGAATACTGTATGCGATATTTTGAACGCGTTCTGTGTATATATTTTTGCTACACGAAACTATCGTCTGATGTGTATAACAGAGATGATCCTACATATGTGCGCAAGAGCAGACAGCGAGTCGAAAATATAAACAGAGAGAAAATAAATAATTGTAAAATATTTGTAAATTTCGAATTAAAGATACAGAAAACTAATGTGTAACATATGATCTAATTTTGCACGCAAACAATATTCATGTTAATGAACGTCTCAATATGTTTCAAAATATATCGTGCGCTCAACACAACACAGAAAATAGTAACACGCTGTATTTACAAGCGCAATTTGTCTTCCGTGAAAATGCAGTGCGCCTTGTTTAGCCACGCGGCTCTTCAATTGTCCGTCGGAAATGGCAGACTATTCCAAGAGACGATTGGCGAACGAAGTTTCGAGCTTCACCAACAGAAGCAACGCAACATAGGAAATAGATGTTGGTCCGCGCGAAGAAGGAAAAGACAACGAAAAGGGGAAAACAGTCGGAGAAACATTAACGGCAGACGCGAGTCCAAACTTAAACGCGATCGTTTTATTTCCTCGCTCCGGCGTTCTCTTTTTGCCTCTGATGTCTCTTCTTTTTCTCGCCGAGACGATCGGTCTCGTTAGCTTCACTCTGCCGGTTCTGCTCCTCTCGACGAGACTTTCGCAACTATGAGGCCATTTACATACAAATGCCCCTTAGCAATGGATATTCCCGCGAGTCTCTCTCGACATCGGTATCGTTGTATCGTTTTGCCTCTCTTTTCACCGATTTGCCGTCCCTTTTTCGAGCACTCGCCTCGTTTCGCTTACAAAAGCCTCGGTAATTAAGTAGGTATCACGTTTGGACGTTTCCGTTGAGAAAAGAGAGAAAGAGAGCTTCTACTTTCGCTTCTCTCGAAGCTCCACAAATAGAGGCAAACCACCGTAAAAAGAGTAGCGTTGATCAAGGTCGGAAAGAATACCGGTTAATAGATTGAAGCAACGCAAATGCAAAGAACATTTGGCAGCAATAGCTACAATTAATTAAATTTCCAACTTTTTTCTAAAACTTGCAGTTTTTCATAAATAACAATAAACAGAATCATAAACTATTCGATTTTTTTTCGCAGATTAAAAACTAACTAAACTAATTACTGACTTCAACTATTTGCTTCGAACATGAAAACGCTTACATTGGAACGGGACAGAGACAACAAGAGGCGGCGCATCGCGCAAGTTTCCACCAATATTGACGCCAGATTTATGAAAACTCGTCCGAGATCATGTATTGCCTTTCGCGCAAACTGGAGCGAACCGGCCCCATATACGATCTGACCCGGTCCATTTTTCACCAGGTTTCCCCGATCGTAGTAGATCGTTCCGCAGCGCGAAATCGGCCCGTCACGATCACCGCTTAGCTCTCAGGAAGACGTAAAGGTTGCGTTTTCCATCAGTATCGCGCGCGAAATACGAGAGGCCGAAGAGGGACGGGAAGTAAGAGAAAAGCGAAATTGCGAATGCTTGCCGTGAAGCAGCCAGCCGAGTGCGGACGAATGTCTGAGCGATACGTGCTCCCGCCGCCGCGTGTTCTCCGCCCGCCATCCACTGATGTTTCGACTCGCTGCTACGATTTGATGGAAACTGAAGGAAATGTTGCGCTGCTGTTGCCTGTTTCGCTACGGTTGTAAAATGAAGGCGCGAAGGGGCGAGCAAGCAGCGCACGTCGTTACAACGTACGCGGAATATATCGACAGCCGTTGCGGCGCAACAGCGAAGCCAACAGTGTGCAGATGACGTAAGGAAAATTGCAATTTCTTAAATAAGGTCCCACTTTCTCTCTCTCTCTCTGTCTCTCCTTCTTTCTATCTCTCTCAGAACGTCATTTTTTCGGATTTACCGCGCGTTATTTATAAAACTCTATTTTGCCGCGCAAAGTGTGCGTTCAAGCTGAACAAAACTGCATTAACGTAGAATCAAAGCTATTTAACGAAGCAAATTAAACAGTTCTTACATGTAGAACAAACGGATTTATAAATTAAATACTTTTCCAATATTTGTTATTGTTGCAACAAGCAAAGTAAAAATCTTTCTCAATAAAAGTATCTGTTTAAAAAAGAGACATATTAATTTATATGTATATATACTTATTATTTATTAATTTTTACTACAAACACGTTAACCTTATTATGTTCACTTATTTTTATTTCCTGTATTTTTGCATTGTTCATGTTATCAGAAATCCTTATATTTGACGAAAGTTTCCCGGGGAAAGCTTTGCTCATCGCGGAAGAACTGTTCCCATTAAAGAGATGAGATTTCACCGAAGACTGCGTTCTCACTTCCTCTCTCGTTCTCTTTCTGCTCCGTGCTGAGCAAACCCTTTATGTCCGCGATTTCGTTCTGTGTACGTCGCGCGGCGCAATCTTTTTTCGCGTCCCTCTTTTTACCTGTCCCCTTTTTATTTCGCCGACGAGAAAGCCGCGAGCGGGATTAAATACCCGCGTTAATCCGATTCGCTGTAAATGTTTTCGAGCGCGACCGTCTCTCTGTCTCTCCTCTGTCTCTGTCATTTCTTCTCTTTTCGCGCGTCCCTCTCTCCCTTCCATTCAACTTTTTTTGTCGAGAAGCTTTCTCGTCGTGAGCTTACAGACGCCTCGCACACGGGGCTTACATTTACGAGCGTGTATGCGCGCGGTTTGCAGCTCCACGTAGCAGAGGGTTGCATGATAACGTCATCGCGAAGGGAAAGAGGGGTAAGTTCGCAGGTTGAAAATGTCTCCTCTCTCACATATTATTACTCTCCTTCTAGTCTCTCTCTCTCTCTCTCTCTCTTTATCCCCACCCTCTTTCTCACTCTACACCCTATAATCTCGGTCGGTGCTAAATTTATTCATAGCCCGGCTAACCCTGTTACAGTGTATTTTACTTACCGCGAGAGCGGGAGCCGAGCAAACAGGATTCTACGTTCCTGATACTTTTCTAAACACATGATATATCGATGACATTTCAAACATAAATACGAAGATTTGATCAATATTTTTTGAAAAAGCTCTCGCTAAATCGAGACACGATTAAAAGTTGAAAGAAACGTAACAAAAGAGAAAAGAAAATAAGGAATTTCGAATAATGTCCTTAAGTTTTTTTTAAAGAGGGTAAGTAAACTGCTCTGAAACTATGTCGTGTTATATCGAAAACACGATTTCAGTCTATAAATTGATCTCGTATCGTGTTTAACATGAAAGAATATCTATCCAAGTCGTGCGCGCGTCCAAAGTCTTTTTTTTTTTTTTTTGGCACGGAAATGCGAGCCAAAAGAGTCGATGTTTTGAATTGGCCTGAATCGCGATCAGACTGAATACAACCGAATTCGTGCATAACTTTACTCACCGTCGAGCTAACTCCCAATGACGTCACTGCATCCAATTCGCGTCGAACGTAATCCCTGCAACACACACACGCACACACTCAACGGTAGCAAACGTTAGTCGGAATCGTCGGAAATAGAAACGGCGACGATGGCAGTCGAGTGGACTGTGCAGTCTACTCTTCTAGACAGCGCGATGCGCGCACGTGATAAAACGAGGCCGAGAAATTCGACGAAAAAAAAACTGCTCATTTGTCTTCTAAAACACAAAAAAAATCAAAAATTTCTAAATCCCATAATAATTTCTTAATTATAACAAGTTTGTAATTTGTGATATGTGCTTCTTTGTTATTTACGTGATGTGTTTACGTTCTCGCGTTTCCTAAGCATTAATAACAGTGTAACGTTCAGTGACGTGAAAAATTACACGTTACATAATTGTTGAAAAAGCAATAGGAAAAGCAATGAAGATCACATCAGCATGATGATGCTCATGCATTGCGCGCATATGTCACGCATATGATTTAACGCTTACATTACTATCATAATAAACATTTCAATGATCGTCGGTGTCCATAATACCTGGCAAACTCGACTATCAATGACCATTGATGTTCGCAATACCTGGCAAACTCGACTACCAACGACCATTAGCGCTCGTAATACCTGGCAAACTCGATTATCACATCTTCATTAGATGCGCATTATGCCGGGATCGAAAATTTCGGGTTTACATGAACATGCAATTTGCGGGCGCCGGCCTTCGACAAGGTCAGCTACATTCTCCCATTCCCCTTTATCCGGCTGAAGACGATGTATTCCGTAAACCGCCTGCATACGCCAGGTGTCAACCCGCAACGAGATACGAGATCTCGTCGTCGTCCGTCGTCGTCGTCGTCGTCGTCGTCGTCGTCGTCGTCGTCGCGAGAACGACGGCCGTGACACGTCCTGCCGTATACACGCGGTCTCTACATATGTATGTATGCCGGCGCTGCGATTTGCGCGATAACGTAAACTCGCTTGTCAAAGGACCCACCGAGCATAACTGCAAGACGAGTAGGAGAGTGACGAGAAGTGAGAGAAAAGCGAAAAAAAAAGAGAAAAAGAAAGAGAGAGAAAGAGAGCAATGGCGACGGGACAAGCGAAAGGGGAAAGAAATGTACGTTCGTATAGGTCGTTACATATGTATACGCGGGGCTCGCGTGTATACGCGCACATATGTATGGCATTCACTGTATACATATACGTAGCTACGTACGGGAACAGCTCGTGTCAAGCCGTATACTCGCTGCAACGGACATGTATTATTCAGGCTGACACTTGTGCAATGCCTAGCGAGGGTAGATTCCTCCCCCATCTCTCTCCCGACGTACCCTCATCCCTCTTCCCCTCCTGGTCGGACTCGGGGCTGGCCTCGTGGCGAAATAAAAGTGCTACGGGACGGGAATCCGCGGTATTACCCCGCCGTCGTCTTCGTGAAAGACGTCGTCGACGGCGACGGGAACGACGACAATGGAGCGGTGCGGGCGCACGCGCTTGATGCGCGGGAAGGAAATGTTATTTCTTTAGGACACTAAGTGACAACCCGAGAGACGTTCCGGGGGTATTTGCGTCCCGAACGTCGCCGCCGGGATGTCCATCGTGTGCGCGTCGCGAAGCGTTTTTAACCCTTTCGCTGCTAAAAGCGACTATCATCACGATTGCTGTCATCCATGTGACAAACAAATATATTTTTTAATATTCAGTCAGTCGTTTCAATAAAAATCAGAAACACGATCAATCATTCACTGTTCTTTAATGAAACTTCTTTAACACTTGTATAATCTCGTTATAGGTACTTTATTTCAAAGAAGGCTGTAGATGAAGCAATAAATTTCTAGAAAAACGCTTGACGTGCAATTCCCAATATAATTTTGGATAGTTCTACGCTTCACGGCCATTACTTTCTTCTTTTCACACAAGAAACAATATTCTTCCGTTACCGACCATTATTTGCATTGAGTAGACGTTTAAACGTGCAAGTAGAAAAATGGTGGCAGAAGAAGGAGGAAAAGGATAGGGCAAGAGAGGGCGGAAGCATTAGTGGTATTGCCATACTATTACTTGCGCCCCTCCTAATAGCCCGCCCATTAAAGATAATGAACGTAAATTATGCGTAACGGACCGCGGTTAAAAAGGTCACTTATATCTACCGTAAAGGTAAAACCATTTTAAATTGGCTACGGAATTCGCGCTACGTGACAATGTACGGACTTTCGCTTGATACGCGCAAATAAATGAGAAATTGCAGAAATGAGATAAGTGTTCATCTGAATTTGTAGAGAAATATCTGAATTTATGTGTGGAAAGAAAGTATTTTAAAAATCGATGCAAATTATTTTTGACAAAAAAATGTTTTAATAAAAAATAACATTATGGTAAATTAATACATTTCCTATATCTTTATTTTTCAATTAATATGTCACAGACATATTGATAGAAATGGTATTTTAATGAATCATACGATTATAATTATTGATGATAACTCAACTTGTTATCGCGAAACATTCTGCCATCCTTATATATGTACATATTTCACTTTCAACGAGTTTCCGATCGTAATGTAAGACAAAAGAGAGGGTTAAAGAATGAGATCGCGCACAAATAAAGTATTTCTTCTGCGATTCATTAGCCGCGGGGCAATTCCTGCTCGCAAGCTGTTTGTACGTACCTTCTATCCAGCAAGCAAGTCAATCTCGCCAGCCATGTCGAGACTTCTAACCACCAACAGTTCGCGGATTAAAGCAGATTTCCGCGACTTTGCGATAGCATCGCTCCGAACAATCTCTCGAGCCCTCATTCGCATGATCGCCTTCCGATCTTCTCGGGAGGAAGCGAGAAGAGAAAGATTAAGCGCGATAAAGTCGCGGGAATTCGTCGGTATTGCCGGTTCATCCCCTTACATCCCCTCGCGCTGGTCCTCTTTATCTCCTAGCCGCCGGCCCTTGATTCCCTTCCTGATGTACTTCCGCTATCTAATGTTTATGGAAGAGAGAAAGCCGGTCGCTCCTTAATCGCGTCTTTCGAGATTTATTTCCGTTTCGCTCCGGCTTCGCAAAGCGATAATGACGAACTTCGCAAAACGATCGAAACGATGCGTTACGACAGCACAGTCGACTGCTCCACTATCTTGGCAACTGGATGCACCCGATATACAGTCGAGCGCATTAATTCACTCGCTCAAGACGAACGGAGAAATGTGAGCACAATAATTCGTCTCTGGGTCATTTAACCCTTTCAGAGTCTCTCTATTTGAGAAAATAAGAGTTTAAATTCACGAAATGTCAAGTGACAATAGGTGAGATTCAATGTAATCAAAAAATCGTTTATCGTACGTCACTTAACATAAGAAATAAATAATAGCTAAAAGAAATACGTGAAAATAAAAACAACGTAACGTTGAAATGTTTCGCAAAAAACAAACAATTGTAGATCATTCTTTCACATTGCATTTTCGATTCTCCGCGCGTGAAATTTGAGCGAAATCCCGATTTATTCGGCAATAGATGTGTCTCATCAATCATCAACGATGCTCGAAACATTGCCTCGAATGATCGTGTTGTATCGCGATTTCGCAAAATCGAATCGATCGCTATTCTGGAATCGCGTTGTGTTGTCTCGACGCGGAACAACGACGAAACGATCTCGTCGGTGACCTCCATTTAACCGAGCTCGGTAAGAAAGTTGGATAGCTCGGCGTGGCGAGCGTGCAAGTAAATAATAAACGAGACGAGACGCAGAATGCGCGCACACGCGCGCGAGTCGTAATTAAAACCGGTTGCTGTTTACCCGAGGGTAATGAAGAGGCAAACACACAGTTTGTCTCTGTTACACTGGGATATCTGTACCTCCCCGCTGCCGCCGCCATCGCTGCAGCCGTCGCTATCCACGTTTAGACGATACCGCGAGCGGTGTGGATCATCGTCTGTACTCGCCGTCGTTCGCCGCAACCGACTTAGCCGCGGCAATTCCAGCACGACTTCCGGGATCCGTCGGGACCGTAACGTTTTCGGAAAACTTTGCAGCCGCTGCAACTACTTGACGGTAACGCTTTAAGCCTTTGCACCTACATGTTCCAACCGTATCCCGTGCTGAGAATTGTTCGTCTTTCGCGCGAATGCATCTCAAAAGTTGTTGATTCCGGTTGGATACGCGTCGGAAAATAATAATTAAAATAAAAATGAAGAAGTGTTTTTAATTAATTTTCTTTTGTGTTTAAGCAGTCGGCTTGTTTTCCACAATTGTTTTAAATAAGGAAAATATATTTGTCAACATGTGTTATTTACTTTATTTTCTTTTCTCTCTATATTTTCTCAAAAAATTAAAAGATCTCTTAATTTTTTGAGAAATAGATGTTAGAAAACAATCTAAATAACACGTGTTGACAAACACATTTTCTAGCAAAGATTAATTCAACCGTGTGAACTAATTTGCTAAATGTTCGTGCGAAATATATTTTTTGTTGTTAAATTTGTTGTAGATACTATTTTCCTTAAATTAAAAATTATTACAAACGTAAATTTGTATCTGTGTGTCGTGTGATCTTTGTAACGTCCTAATTGCTGCATCGATTTTCGCTTAAGACTCAATCCTGACGTTTATGCGTGCTTGACATTAAAGCCACGAAGACGAGCACGTACACGTTTGTATATAGTAGATATATACACGATGCATGAGGATGTCTCCTCTGAACCGAACAAAATAAGCTAGATCCACCTGATCCCTTATTTCCCGTCCAAAGAGATTGATATTGGCCGAAAGAGACGGTGTTATTTTTGCTCGCATCCCTTAACGAGGCAAGGGTCGAGCTCTCGCCTACAAGCAACAGCGAGCGACACGATAAATCTCTCATCGCCGATTCCGACTAACCTTTCCGTACTGACACTACCTTTAATCCGCCCGTAAATGGTAGACATTGACAAAACGCGGGATAATCGTAAACAAACGATGCGCGCGAACGAATATGTGCAAAAGATTTGATATCATAAATTAACGTATACACGAAAAAGATGAAGAAGATATATAAAAAAGCATACTTGCAATTGTGCGACAAAACATATACTGGTATTGTTAAATAATTAATACAAAATAATTAATCATAAAAATGACAAGACAATATTAAAAATAAATGAAAAAAGAATTAAACACGCTGTACATACGTATGTACAAAGCGATGCGGTGATGCAGCTAGAAATTAGGCGATCGTCTATTACCAAATTAACAGCCTTATTCGTGCTCGCGGTGAAATGTCATTAACGCGCTACCGCGTTAACGCACGTGTATGCACATTGATGAGATACGACATGAATATCGGGTGTGAGGTCGCATTACTTGTGTATGTATGTGTGTGTTCTACGGAATTCGAGCGGTCGCAGAGCCAAGTTCGACGGCTCTAAGCAAGATCCGAAGTTGGCTCGAAGCGAGACAATTGGACGACGGCCATCGTCTTGAGCGACAGCGCAGATGCGGCAAAAATATTCATAATTACGCCCCGCTTAACGCCGTCGCCGCGTGAATAATAGACACCCCCCGGTCTGCCCGACACCGTGCGTCCCATCCCCACTCTGATCCCCATTTCGCCATTACGTCGCTTTTTCGCTCGTCCGCGGTCGAGCGGGACCTCTTCTAGAAAATTCAGCTGCTCTAGAAATTGGCACAAGGTTCCACACGTCGGCCATCTTACTCACCAAGCTCTCGCCACGTGAATTTTTCTATTTTTGCGCATCGATGCACCGACCGACCATCGTGCCGGAGTGAAGTTCGCCGCGTGTCACACCGTTTTTTTGCACACAACCGCGCGCCGCCCACGGAATTAATGCACTTTTTTGTGCGCTGTTCAATTTGCATCTTATTCCAAAAGTTATGCATAATGTACTTTGAAATAATTGTAGTTTTATTTTTCTGTGCTGAAATATAATCTGATGGAAATATAGAACATAAATATTGATATATGAATACTGAAATCATATATAATTCCTTCGTCTGTAATATATAAAACTACTAGCACATCTTTATATTTACAAACTAAACCACCAAGACATAAAAGTAAAAAATGCGCAATCTACGCAAATTAGTATCTTTTAAACCTGCATGCATAATAGAGAAATTATACACGGAGCGCACAGCTTAACGCAATATTTACTTTTAAATAATTTCTTCGTAATTTTTATTTTTGCACAGATATTTCCACAATGCTTTCAACAAATGCAAATGTATCTTACTATTTATACTAAGTAATTTCCATACGCTCGCATGTATATAAACTGTCTACGAACCCAGAAAAGAAAATATGGTCTCCGAAGCAAGTAGCAATTAGTCTGCATCTAGTCTGACCAATCCGGAACGACAAATCGTCATTGTCCGGTCAGGAATTGGGCGAAATTCCGTGATCCCATTATCGGGAGGAAAGCGCTCGTTTTAAAATATACCAGCGGCGTGTGATATTTGCAATTCCGACGAGGAGGAACCCCGACACGGAGTTTGCCATTCGTCGGGGAACATCGAGAGCGCCGAACGATCGCGAACGCTCGCGGCGCGAATTGCATAAACACGCTTGGACGAAGCGAGTGCACGAACGAGTGTAACCGTAGTCGACGAGCAATCGTACGTGACTTCGACGATCGTTAAGCTTCGATCGCTCTGGTTGCATCGATCGTTACTTTCAATCGAGCAAATCAAATCGTTGGTGACGCGACAACTAATATTCTTAAGTCAAGCATTTATAATTACAAATTATCAAACTTGGAGTTAGCAGATCAATATTCTCCAAACTTGTCTTATTTTACTGAAAAATGATCATTAATATCCTTCAATAGCATTTAATGACTATTTGTAGTCATGTCACGTGGAAACAAAAATAAACAAAGATAAAAATAAGTTGAGTATAAAAGAAATCTCGACGTATTATTCTTTCTGTGATAATTTTGCTTTGCAAACAGAATTTCTATCTATTTATATGTATCACATTTTTTTTTATGAGACAGAAATTCTCTTCAAGGTTGTTCCCAAATTTCACGAGTTTTAATGAGCAAGCACATCTTTTCGCAAAGAGTGAAGTAGACATACACGCGGCTTACTCTTAAAGCCGCGGATATATTCTCTTTCTCTTTCTCTACTTAGCGAGTGTAATTCTTTTTCGTAACCCCGTTTCGTTCTATCGCGAAAACCGTGTTCAAATGTGAACTCCACTTGCTCTTGCTATCGCACTTCTCTCGTCGTTTGTCCTTCTTCGTCCCACATCAAAACGTCCGAAATTGGACAAGCGCCAAGAGCAGTCGACCACCGTTTCAAAATGGATGTCTTTCTCTTCTTTATCTTTTCTACTTTTCTCTCGACCCGTATCTACGTATCAGTTTATCCGTCCACTTCACTTTTTCCTTCTTTGCTTCCGTTTTCCGTACGACTTCCCTTACACGACGCAAACAGACAAACGAGAATAAAGATTGTTTGCTTATGATTGTTCGGTGACTGTTTTATTATTTACCAATAATAATTTGTCCGCTGGAAGAATAAGGAAACAAAACTTTCCCCCTTGACGTGTTCAACTCAACAAAAAGTATCTTTTAATGTTATCATTACAAATACACTATAGTTTATGCACTCAATCGATATTACTTTTAGTTTCTCTCCTTATATTTTTTCCGAACGATGAAAGAGAAGAGACTTGTCTGTTGGAATCAAAATTATGGTTTAGAAAATAACGTCAAAGAGAAAACACGAGAGGTTTACATAAGTAAGATCAATATTTTATTCTGTGAAAACTTTAGTTAAAAAAATAGAACCGAGTTCAGTTCTCGACGTGAATTTTTGGATTATTAGTTCTTGTAAAACGATTCTTTTTATATGACGCTCAATATTTATATTGAACTCTCCAAGAGTTCAACAAAAATTTAAACACACAAGAGTGCACGGAAATATCAACGTAGTCACAATAGCAACAAAAAAATGGCGCCAATATGTAGAAATATGCGTATCCGGAACATGATAAAAGCCCGATGCAAATTTAAGGCATTGCGGTGGTTGTGAACTTTTTCTCTCTTTTTTTTTTCCAAAAAGCCGCAGGACCATGTTGAAATTTACACAACACGTTTTAGCGGTGAATATCGATCGATCGCCGTTCGCGATCGGCCTTGGAGAGCTTTTATACGATATTTTATTTCCGATAGAAAATGTAATACCGAACTACTAACGAGGGTCGGCGACATCGAGCGTGGCGTGTTTCGGTTGCGGGTCGAACAACTGAAACCAATAATTGGTGAACACAGCATCGAAAGAGCCCAACCGTGTATCGAGCGTATTACGCGGAAAAATAAAGGGGTAAGCTAACAACTACCTATTGTTCCGGCAGTGTATTATTCGCACGATGTTTATTATCTCGCTAAATTTCTCTAAATATTGATAATATTTAAATTTCCGTACATTAACGCGGAATTTTTCCATACGTTCATATTTTAATGGAAATTTATATATATCAGAAAAAAAGCGTGAAACTTGTGGAGAATATATTACTTTTAATATAATTTACGATACGTGTCGAAATTTTTGATAGAAGAGAAAATAAAATAATAAATTGTGATAATATTTAAATTTTGTTCCGCATATATCAAATGCGCGGACACACTTTTCACTACACTCATATATTGGAACGTAATATTATATGAAAAAAAAAGTGGAAAATATTCTTTCTAATATAATTGTACATGTCGAAACTTTTGATAGACGAGAAAAAATAAAATAAAATTATTTCACGACACGTGAAAGCAGAAAAGACAATTGTCTCACGAAAAATACGCAAATGATAGTCGAGTATCGGCGGCTCGCAAAGATGTGAGGTGAGACGCCGATGTATTTCAATAAAGTTCAGTATGCATTCCGAAATCGACAAGCGGTCTATGCACTTTCAACAAATAGTACAGCGGGATAGAATGCCAAGTCGGTTGTGCGATGCACGCAACACCCCAGTTTCCCCGACCACATTGCATTCGAATACGTCTCTCCCTTCCTGTTTCGCCTGTTTCTGTTCGATCCGACCGCCGAAGAAATTCGCGCGAAGACCGCGAGAAAAATAGCGTTCGGGAGTGAGATATTCTCACGATTCGCCACCGCGGAAAATGGAATCTTCGGTGCGTCAACCATGCTCGCTTCTCGCGAAATAGCAAATCTAAGGCACTTTGCAAGGCCTCCCAGCGCATTTTATACAGAAACCACAAACGAAAATAATATAACACACGCGTGTTCTATTTCTAAGAAAAATATATAGTTTCCAAGAAAAATTTCAGTTTTTCCAACATTATATTCATAACTTTTCAACTGGTTAGTTTTAGAAATATAAAAAATGTCTACATTTGCATTTAATTTAAAACTCAATTTTACTAGTAATGTAATTTTCTTCCTATTATAACAAACGCGATTGTGCGATATTATATTTCAAGCTAATCGATATCTTTGGAATTTTTCTCGCTCCTTGTCGATTTATGGCATTCCTCCCTCTCTTCGAGCACACAAATTTCGACCCGTGAGCAATTTCCGACAGCCCGGCCCGACACGTGCTTTTTATCGTTCGTCGCGTTTTATAACGTCGTGGCGAGATTTTGCCACCGTCTCGAGTGATAAATAAAAAGCACCGTCGTCTCTATATGTTTTCTGTTTCGGTCTTAGAGGCTGCTTGATGTGGATGTCGACAATAGCGGCAACTTTATGTCTGCAGCAGATGGATCACATTTTGCTTAAAAAAAAAAAAGTTCTATTTTCTAAAATTGCAATTAAGTTTGTGTTTATACGATAAGCTACTGACAATCAGATAATGCGCTTATGAATATATAGTATATATACATATGTACATATCAATAATAATATAACATAAAATTGCTTTACTTTGTTGTAGAATACTCTATTTTAGAGTTTTCCTGAATATCAGCCATTAAGAAAATTCAATTTTGATTATTCTGAATAAAATACCAGTAGTCAAATTGTGTTTGTCAATTACATCAAAATAAACGTCCGACTGAATTATACTAAAATCATAATGTAGTCTATAAAGCATGTAACGTTTCGACATACACATGCACTGAAAAGAATCCGGCATTATGGTGTATACAGAGAACGTAATCGGATAAACAGTACCCTCCATTATTATTGCAAAATCAATAAACCGGCCTCAGTACGTTATTATTATGACGTTCGACAAATCGCATTAATATTTACTATCGCACACAGAGCGGAATAAACTCCCGGATCTCACATTGTTCGCTGAAATTCTCTAACAAAAAAAAATGTACGGAGACATTTTAAACATATTTTTATAATTTTATACATAAATAAAAAATTCACATTATCTGTATACAAATAGATTTTATAGAACGGTAAAGAGAATAAACTTGTGGTATATATTCGGATTTATTTAAATTTGAATAAAATTAAAATCTAGATAAATTTGCTTTTACGGTAGCTATTAATATCATCGATGTGTGTCGCATTTAAAATTAATTATATATATATATATATATATAAAATTATGAATTAATTATCATTAATTAATTACATATAGAAATATAATGCAACTCTATAATACACTCTATGTTAATTTGTAACGATAATATAAAATTAACGCTTTATGAAAAAGCTTTAATTAGTCAGACCAGTTCAGTTCGATAACTCACGTTTTTGAAAGTTAAAAAAAAAAAAAAAAAAAAAATACGCGCCGCTTCTCGCAGACACTTTCGCGGAAAAAATGTCTGCGAATCCTTCCTCGAGGGCGAGTGCACACGAGGGACGCATCTGACTGCGAACGCTCGGGATTAGTTGGTGATAAAAACCGAAGAGGTGGCGGATATGTATAGCCATGTTTCTGCCGCACGAGATGGAACAGGCCGTCGCGGCTTCTCGCGAGCAGCTTTGCTCCGACGACGAGTAGTACACATACACGCACGTACATATATACGCTCGTGTGCGGCTGTAACAGCCGCTCTAGATAGCACCTGTTACCCTTACTCCGACATTACCGACCCTCTCACACCACCGCTCCGTTTCCATTCGGCAGCACCCTAACTACTCGCGTCGCTTTTACATATGATTCCTCGAACCCTCTGCACTACTTCCCGTTATCGCGAGGCAAGACGAAATTTCGACGTTTAAACCGGCGACGATTTCAAGATGAGCACGTGCGTGGAGTATTCATTTAGGAATATCGCGTCTCGCGTAAGCGAAAGCAAAGCACGCACACCATCTTAAGTTCTCTTAATCGTCATTGAAGGAATATGCATCTTAGTTTTCTCGAAGAAACGCTATATGTTGCGATTAAAGTTACATGTGGTACGACACGGTCTACAGATTTTTCGCACAAAAAAAAAAAAAAACAGAATGAAATAACAATTGCCGGATAATTGCTGAATAAATCAAAAGTACAGCTGTGTATGTTCTATGAAAATTTCAGAACTGTGTAAAGCCGCAAAGAAAGATATCATAAAACTTTGAACAAAAAGAGATGTATATATGAATATATTCCATATGCAACTTTTTTACAAACGTTGTAAATAAACACTCTGTAATTTCTTCGAGACAGAAGTGGTTAGGCACTATACGTGAAGTGGAGCTTTATGAAGACGTCGCTAATATAAAATGATTCGCGATATAAGCGCAAGTCGTAAAGGTTCCGAGAATTGTTACAACTGAAGACGTAGGAAAGTGGTGGAAAGTGACTCTTTTTATGGATCATTCTCCCTCGTTCATCCCTCACATGCGGGTTTTGCACGCAACTCCAACAGGATGTACAACCCGTAACTTCTCTCCCACAACCGCGAATATAAAGGAAATTTACCAGCCACTCATGCTGCTGTTGCTCGAAATACTCGTGCGAACAGAGCAGTTTGAAAATTAGTTCTTTGTATCTCTTCGTAAATTATCGGGCTTATCAGCCTCACCATCCACAGTAGAAAGTAATCGATCGCGTAGACGTAGCAACAATGAATGATCGTTCAAGAAACTTCGTTAGGGATAATTTATTTTCTTTGCTAACTAAAATTATTATTGATATCACGTGTTTACTCTGTTAATCATCACAGTTACGAGATGAAGCGCAAAATTAATATGGATAAAAGTACTGTGCGTGCGTGTGTGTGTGTGTAATAATAAAATTACATTACGTTTGCTAATTAATTAAATTATCTTATTACTCAATAATTCAGAACAACTGATAATTTAATAGGTATGGTTATTTGTGTGCAGAGTATGTTGTTTTACGAATTAGAGAAACAGGCGTAGATTCCCTGATGCGCCAATCAAATCAGTATGCATTGCGTTCACGTTGTGACCATAAGTATTCCACGCACGGTCCGCGCTTTCTCGTATCGAATATTTTCAAGGAAATTAGACAGACGGAAGCATCGAATCTGGAATGATCCAAACAAACACTCGATGTGTATGTAAAACACGTTACACGTACGTACCACACAAACATACGCGCGCAAAAAAACCAATTATACACGTAAACGAACAATGTGTAAAATTTTGAACGGCATGCCAATGATTTGCGCGCCCTTGGTTATTTCTCCTTTCCTCCTAAACTACAAACTTTACGAGTTAAATTTAAATCGCAGCTTAATTGTGTCGTCCTCCACAATAGAGAAATTCGTCGCGATGCGCACGCTGCGCGAGCATCACCGTCAAATTTTCCTGATCTCTCGATGAATCGCAAATCGCAAAGTTTCTTGAAACATCGTCCGTGAAGACGTTTAATGAAACGCTTCTACATATTGCGAGTACACGTTTCTCGCGAAACATCTACATTTTCCCAACAATTCGCGCACACGTCAGAAAGAAGAGCGCTTCCGTGATATCCGAATATTCACTAACGATTTCAACGCGTTGAGTGTCTCTTGCGCATCGTTTTCCGCTGTTCGATGAAAGAAAAGTGGCGCGAGACCCGTCGTCGTCAAGATGCACACGCTCGAGAGACATGCAATTTTCGAACGTCGAGAGTGGCAGCCTCTTCTCTCTTACTCTTTCTCTCTCTCTCTTACTCTCTCTCGCACTTTATAACACACTCTCTCACTTCTCTCACTCTTTCTCGCACTCTCTCTTACTCTTTCTCTCTCTTCTCTTCCTCGCGTGCAGAGAACGCGATATCTTTCAATTTCCAGGCGATGCGTATGAAGCATGGGGCTTTACGAGGATTCGAGGGTGCCAACGCGGCAAATCGATATGCGACCTCGAACTCGGGCCGAGCGAATGCAAGCAACGCGAGAGAAAGAGACAGAAAGAACGAATGGCGAGAAGGATGAGAGAAAGAAAGGGGATAGCTTTATACTCGTGTTGGGAAAAAAAACGAAAGATCCTTCTCAGAATCCGTGAAAATGGCGGAACAGGTAGGTATACGCAAATACGCGCTCGCTCGTATTGAGAGGAAGCGGGCACACAAAAGCGGCGAATGCGGTATTTTCCGCGGATTAGTCGGATAAACGAAAAGTGTCAGATTTTTCGCCACACCACCGGAGTACGCCAAATTCCGCGGCTTATATTTCGCCTTTATTTCAGACGATGCCGCCTAGAATGCGTCCGGACAGAAGAAAAATAAAATAAACGTATGTGGAACCGTACGTGTTCGATATGTTGCAAGTAAGTTAAAACAAGGCAAACATTAGTGAGAATCTATGTATCGATCAGTACAAAGCTGACGTATCATTTTCGTGAAACCTCATAGATGAATTTTGAGAGTTCTGGCTTTATTTTCAATAGTTCAATAGTAAGTGAGATAGATAAAACAAACACTGTATTCTGGCTATTTTGAATTAATAAAAAGTTACACAATAGTCAGACGTTGTATCGCTTCCTGTACAAGAAAAAATTCGTGTCGATATTTTCAAGACAGAGCGATTGCAACAATTAGAGACAATAAGTCAAGTTCTGATTTTTTTTTTTTTTTTTTTTTAATCTCTGTGCCGAGATTTTTGCGAAAAATACGCAAAAAGAAAATCCAAAGTGTTTACCGCGATACGCTCGAGCGCGCGATAAGGTCACGGGTTGCAAAACTGCGCGGTAAACAGTTCGGGAAAAACAAGTAATAACTCTTCCGAAAATAAATCACCCTCCGCTCGCGTTTCGCGGCTCGATTGCTCTTTCGTATTCCACCAGCAGCAAGCGATTCGCGTTTTTCATAATTATAAACGCGCAATTTTGCGACAAACGATCTCTCCGCGATGCAGTTCGCAAAACGATCAGACCGGTTATTGATATCGTGTGTGTGTCTGTGTGCGCAAAAGACAAGTTGAGAGAAGAAAGAGAGAGAGAGAGAAAGAGAGAGAGAAAGAGACATAATCCGTGGTGGCAGCGAGGGTATCAGCGATAAAAGGATCATGCCGGTTTTTACGAGCGCGGCAGGCGCGCGTTCTCTCGTACGCGGCTGCTGCGGGTCCCAATGTGCAGTCGGCCTTAAGTTTCCGCAGGGATAGAAACCGCGAAACGACGAGCACCATGGACATCTCCCTCTCCCGCTACGTTTCTATCCTCTCTCGTCGACGGGCTCGCTCGATAACGACCGCTGCAGTTAGGAAAACGCTCGGCATCGGGATGCGCTTAAAGAGACCGTCGGGAAATACTAGCGCGGTACAGACAGTTTAATGACATCGCGCCATGATTTTTACGCGAAACCGCGCGTTCAGCGCGAACGTGCGATTGGTAACGTTTAGAATTCGAGCATTTTAAATCTTTCTGTGAAACGTATCGCAACATATATATTATGCAAGTATATTTACTTTGACTATATAGAGAAACAGCAAGAAATATATCGAATAACTGACTAACATTTGTCGATCTCAACACTCGATGCATTTGCAGAAGCTGAAAATAAATCGTGACAAATTATTTCGTGACGTTCTTCGCAGATAATCGCCACATTTCTAGCCGATTGATCTTCCTGGTGATGCTGTTCTCATATACCACCCGCGAGTCACAATTGCGATATATTAGCGCTATCGCTCCGTCGCGACTACCACATAAATTCTTACTATTAAACGAAATCACGGATATCGGGGAGACCGAGGTCTAAAACCGACCTCATTGCCGGTCTTCTCATTCGGTCGCGGTATAAATCGCTCCTTTCCGCAAAGAGAACGGTCGAACTTAGTTCGCCGTTCTCGACCGCGCGGCCGCCGAGAGCGGAAGGGGAAAGAAATCTCCTTTCGTCGAAAGTGGTGGGAAGAGGGTAACGGACGCAAGGGGTAAGTCCGGAGAAAAGCGGCGCATTATCGGGGGAAAAGCGGCGCGAGTTCGCTCGCATACTTTCGGCTGACTGCAAATAAAGGCTCGCTCCTTGCGCCCGTTATCTCAGGCGTATAATCTAAAGCGGCCCGCGTAAAACCGTCTATGCGAATCCCAAGGCAGCGAACGCCATCGAGAAAGAGAAAGAGGAAGAGAAAGAGAGAGTACGTGTGTTTGGTGTAGTTATGTACTCGATTTTGTCGCTACACGCCACCGACAAATATAACGGAGACACGTATTCGCGAAAAGCGTATGTCCGTGCTCGTGATTGTATAAAGAGCTACGATAATAGCACGATGAAAATTTCAAAATTCCTCTTATAGACCATGTTCTCAATCTCTGTACATCTCAGCATATATTAGCTTATTTTCATACCTACGTATACGAACTGATTTATGTACACATTTGAAATGTTTAGACAATATCTGCTTCTCAAAATGTAATAATAAATGGACATAGTGTCTTCCAACTTTCCTCTTAACTGCCTCTCGCACAAGTGTACCACGGGGACGGTAAAAGATAAAGGCACCATGAGAGGAAGGGATGCAAGGACATGCTCACTGGACGTTGCATTTTATCGTACGTGCGCTCGGTGCATATGCGGCGTCGACCAGTATGTATTCAAGCCACGTAGGAAACCTCCTCTACTTAACTATCCATTAAATATGACCGCTATTCGCCACATGGCACAGGCGCTGTAACACGGCACCAAAATCCAGAGTAATCTAAGGAAAATATCATGGTCCGTAAAAAGTAAAGTGCATCGATCGATATCGCTAGCCAAGGCGAACAAGGATAGAATAATATTTGCTAGAATTCAGAATGAGATGCTGCAACGTGAACTTTTAGCTTCTTGTTGTATAAAGTAAAACCCATCCTCGCTTAATTAATCCAACCACGCAGTCTTGCTTACGTGAAACATTTTTCTTTTTTTTTTTCTTTATCGGGAAGAGAATTTCTGCGATAAGGAATTAATGTGCGTTTGGAGGCAGATGAGAAGATACGCTGGTTCGCGGAACAGACGCGGGAAAACAGCGAGCGTTGGCGCGCTATTTCGAGATAAATTCATTCGAATTAATTGGTTTCGCCTTCCCCCCTTTCCCCCGTTCCCTCCCGCCACCCCTGTTCGCCGTTCGTGTCGTTGCCACTTTGTTCTACCTCTCGAATAAATAATTTCGTTAATGTGTAATTTAGATAAGCGCACGCGCCGCGGAAGCCTTTTAAATTGTATTGCGTGTCGCTCGTTCGTACCGAATTTATCAAAATTAATTAATTTCCTATGAATATGTAACGCGGTGCATTGTAAACAAGCGCGGTGATGCGCCCTCCTGGCGGACGCATTTAATCAATAGCGCCCGCATTAAGCGTGTCAATTATCAATGAGGTACCGACAACTATTTCAGGACTATACGCAAAGGCGATTAATTATCAATCAAAGTGCAATTTTTGCGACGCGAAATTGGCTCGTCTCGTGCAATTGACGCAGGAAGAGGTGAACTATTAGTTTTCTGGATCGGTGATCGGAAAGCTGCTGTCGAACGCTTCTCTGATCTACGGTCCGCAAGAATTATAAGAATCACCGTCCAAAGTACGAAATTACGAGTAGACGGGTATCGATGTCGATGACAAATTAGAAGCTCCCGAGACGCGATTAAACGACCCTTCTCCTACCGCGACGCAAATTGCCTCGTTAATCTGGTATTAAATCGCGGTATAAACGATCGCGATCCTTTTTTTTCCTCCCCTTCCTCCCCCTCCCCCGACTGCTCCCGAAAAGGAGTCGTATTTTTACGAGATAATGGGCTCCCCACTAAAACTCTCTCTGTGTGATTATAATAGATGCGCGAACGGATGCGCCTTTGTCGGCGCGTTGAACGTCAACCCGATAAAAAAAAATTCTACACTTTTTCAATAAGCTTAAATTGTGAGTTTAATTATATGTAAGTGCGTTAGAAATTGTTGATCAAACGCGAATAAGTTTTCAAAAAAAAAAAAACCAAGAAATATAGAGTCACCAATTTCAAACGTGTTTTAAAATGTTTCATATTTCACAAACGGAACAGAAGGTTTCACCGTGTTTGTTATATGCACAAAGACATAAGCTCTTGTGACACGAGTAAAGGTTCTTTGTTACCCATTAGTGCTCAGCCGTTACACAATGTAAGCTTAATGCCCGGCAACGTAAATCATTAAGCAGCAATATAATTAACGAACATAAAGCTATCGGAAAAAGAGAAGAGAAAACAAGTTGCGTACATTTTGTGCGTGCAATATCTGCGTTCAATTAACGATACGTAAAACATTTCTTGAAAAAAAAAAAAATGCGAACAATGAAAAGTTAGTCTGCCAAGTCAATCTATCTTTTTAACATCCGCACGAGTGCCTTTTCCTCGCAACGAGATTTTCCTTTCCTTTTTCCGAGGGGTCGCGCGTGAAAACCGACGAGAATCGATCGATATGCCCGTCCACATCTGGGTCGCGACTTTTTCTCTAATTACTTGCGGCTTTGAGGGCGGCTGCAGCATCTACCGTTAGGTCGATGCAATTCTCTCTCCTTCTCATCTACGTTTCTTCTCTTCCCTCATTTTTAAAAGGCAACACGATTCGAAGTCGTTCCAGCGCGGCTGCGATGGCGTAATCTTCGTCAAAATCGAAGCTCAAAGGTTGAAGGTTCTCTCCGTGCCGCCGCCATGAGACGGAAGCTTATTAGTCGACTGATTAATTATCGTTCAGCAGACTCGCGTACGGGAGGGGAGAACGTGAGTGTCGTAAAGCGTCGTCTTCTGACGGCCAGCGCCAGCTTCTTTGAACGAGGCGAGCGAGTACATATACTGAAACCGGGTAATACCAACACGAACTTTCTTGCGCGATTAACTTTCCGCGAAAATCCTACGAAAAGTCCCGCGCGACGAAGGTACTTTGCGAAAATGTCTTTCGAGAAAATCCGCGTTCGCCGACATCGAAGACACGCCAAAGAAGACGCGGGAGAGAAAACGCGAAAAATGCGAACTTTGTTCGTAAACATTTCCTCTTGACCAACATACTAACCACCGCTCTTTTTTTATTGTCTTTTCTGTCGCGCTAATTGCATCCGTTCTTTGAAGTGTAAGTTTGTGAATGGTCGCGCGTAATCACCTACGGGCAAGAACGGAAAAAGAAGAAACAACGAGCGAGTAAGAAACACAACGGGAGACAAAGGGAGTCAAGACACGGTGCGAGAAGGGAGCCAACGGTGAGGAAATGGAGCACGGCGGAAGAGAACGAGAAAGTGTAAAGTTACCGATTGGACACGGAACGCGACAGGAGGAGATACCGACGTGTATTGGCACAATCAGTCGACGGCACGTTACACCACTCGTCGAAATGATTGCAGTACCTAAGAGCGAACGTATGCGTACAATCTAGCTGTACACACATATACACGCTTCTCGTTCGCACGCTTCAATTCGGAGGCAACAATGTAGAACGACGAAAGACGTGGAAAGTTTCGCGATAATAAATTATGGAACTTGGACCGCTAAAACCGCGACTCTAAATTAGCATGTCTTCTCGTTCCACAAGACAGAGGTACATCGACAGACATGATCGAAGTTACGTTACCGTAACGAATAATAATTGCAGATGGCGCATTAGTCGCACACGGCGTTGAACTGAATTGCTCAACTAATTGTCCGGCTATATAGACGACGCGCACAAATCTCTTCTTGGTGTTTTTTTTTTTTTTTTTTTTAACAACGGCGAAACGCGCGTTGCATCGTGGCCTGCATCGTGATTGAAAAAATTGTATCCGGATAAAACAAAAACACATTGTGAAAATAAAAAACATCGAGCAGACTAGAATAAAATTGTTACACGCGGTAACAGGAAAACACGCTGACTGTGCGATTCGTTACGGTGAAATCAATCTATTAGCATGGTTTATTGTTGAAACTAAAAACAAAACCGTTATTTTTTTTCATGCTCGACACTACAGCATGTCCATGTAAATATAAATAAAGAGTAATAATATTTTCACAAATATAAAACTGTTATGTGAGCAAAGGGTTGCAACTTGTTTCTTTCTGTGGCTACAGTTTGAAGATTGTTGTCGCTCGAAAGTTAGCAACACGGTCAACGTCAAGATGATTCTCAATGTCAAAAGATGCAACTAACTCTCAACTTTGTAGAGATAGTCTAGAGAAAGAAATGCCGGTATTCACGCACCCGTTGCGGCCATTATTTCCGGGACTTTCGTTTCACGAGTAATTTCACCGGAATTAATGGCACATCACCCAAACGTCCCGTTCATTTTCAGAATTCAAGATCTCTTCGGGAGAATGCGCGCGCTGCTGGGGTCGATTATAATTCGTCATTCCGACGACGCTTATCATTATACCGCGAGGGGAAATATTACCCGACTCGAGCGAATTCCGTCCGTTACGTTAAGCGTAGCGCACAGAGAGATGCGCGCGTAGAGAGTAATGCGCCAATTAACCCTTTGCGCCCCAAGAAAATTTCGAGAGAGACCAGCGGATGAATATTAAGTGTTTTTCTTTTTAACCGCGTGCTAATTATCACCGTTGCTGATTGATATAATGTAATGTCGCCTGAAAACTTATTTTTCAAAACAATATTGAGTTTTTTGTATGTATAAAATATGTGTTATAAAAAATTATAATATAAATGCGTTACAAAAAAGTATAATACATTGAAAGGCGTGATCAACTTTTTGAAAAATTTAATTGGTTCATTTATACTAAGTGTCGCTCCAATAAAAAGCCGCAAAATCATCTTCTATTTGTCACGCGGCGAAAGCATTAACTCGACCAATGATGAATGCATATTAGAATCGGAAAGACAGCGTTATGGCGCGCGCGGAGCATGTCGACACGCAGACAGACGAGAAGATTGTGTGAGAACGTTTCATCGAGCTCGTTCGCGGTCGATATATAGTGAGGGAAAGAGAGCGAATTTATTTTTCCCTGGCGAGGATAAATCTGCGAGTGCAGGTAAATCAATTTCCTGGCCCGCGGCGAGACCTGCGAGAGACAGGACGAGTCGTTACGCTTTTTATAACATTTTTCCAAGTCAATTTCCTTTCGCCCATCGACGACGCAAACCTAAGATTCCCCTCGGGAAGAACGAGAAAGAGAAAGAAAAATGCGTTTTTGCGAGCGTGGATACAGTTTTAACCTTTTGCTCGGCAAATTAAATAGATAGCTATAATGTATAAATGCTATACTCTTGTATGCTCTAACCAAGCAAACCTGAAAACATTCAGTTCCTTAAATTATAGTCAAGGCTTGGTAAAAAAAATACATCAAGCCTCTTCCCTTCTCGTGAAATAAATGAAAAACTGTCGGATATGTCCAATTATTAAAAAAAAAACCTGAATACTTCGGATATTTGTCAATCTATTAATCGGCGCGATCTCGCAATGCGGGAACCAGCACACGAGCGCAAGGCACCGATTGTTTCACAATCCTCGCGACGATCGTTTCCGCTTCCGCGTCCCGTGTCCCGCATCGCGCGTCGGTCCAACTTTCAGGGAATTTAGGTCGCGCGGGAGACAAAAGGCGAGAGAGTGCATCGGCGCTCGCTGTTCGTCACGCACTGACGAGCGCGCATCTGTCACAGACGTCGAGAATGTCCCGATGGATATCGATGGTCTCTCGATGCTCAAATCCAGCTCGTCGAATGGCGGATTAACCGACGAAGGGAGCGAGACTAGAAGGGGAGAAGGCAGGTATCGCGAACATGGCGATTCCGGAAACGTTGCATCGTTGCATCTACGGTGGATGCATCGGAAGAGGCCGCTGTTCGAGAATCGGTCATCGTTCCCGTGACTCGACGAGAACACGTGAGAACGATACAGCACGATAATAGAACACGGTCTGTTACAACGTTGGATCACCTGCGCGTTATTGTTTAACACCGACTGCAGTTTGACAGTGACGGTATTCGTACTGATTGAATGAGTCACCGTGTTTCGCGGATGATGCTACAGAATGGCAACTGCTGTATTTCGAACCACGTGCACGAAGCACATAACCGAGTCGAGAGGTCAAGCCAGTTGTGCCGTGCTGCTAGATTTCGACATTTTTCTTTCTCTTTCTCGTTCTTCCCGAGGGGAATCTTAGGTCGTCGATGGGCGAAAGGAAATTGACTTGAAAAATGTTATAATACAAAAGCAGAGAGTATGTTAATTCCTCAGAACTGGTTACGCGTGATGAAAGCGGCCAAAAAGCATAAAATAATGCTAGCAGATAACAATGTAACATTATATAGAATTCATTTCTTTTCTTATTTGTATATGAATTATCAGAACTTTAAATTAATTGTGCTAAAAAAGAAAAACAATTAAGAATTTAAATATTAATTCTCTATATTCAATATTCTCTTTTCGTTTATCGAAGAATTTTCACTAATCGACGCTAACGACGTTGAAAAAAAAAAACATCTTGCGCACTCGTAACAAACAATTAATTCACGGAAAACACTTTTGTCTCACTCAATGTTACGTAACACGAGCGCACGCGCAGATTGCTCAATGACGGGCAAGAATCAAAAGGGCAAAGGGAGGAACAGAGAGACAGGGTGAGGAGAAGGTCGATACGTCGGACAATGAGGAAAGGGGATAACAATGCCCAGCATGGGACGAGTGGGCGAGACAATACGCTGCGGCTGATTCGCACCCCGTCGCGAATCCCTAAATCAACGTTCAGCATATAATAAAACGGCGTCGCGCCGGCTAGAGGGACTTTAATGAATCGCCCGCGATTTTCCTTCCGCCGGCGACCACTTCTGTCGCGCGTGTGTACATACGTACGACAACTCTTTTCACATATCGCCAATACCCGCCTTTTGACACACTGTCAATGCCACGCGCGCGAGGATCGCCCGCGAGATATGATCATTCGATAATTGCAACGAATTGAAGGAGACATCTACGAGCTTTAAATCACAATGACTGGTTGACGCAAAAGACAGAGACCGATTTCGGACTGGTCTTTTTGCGAGAAAGATGTATGAACAAAATGTGCACTTTCTGACTCTCTCAGAATATATCGAGAAGACAATAAGGAGACGAAAAATGTAATTATCTATTATTGGTCATACAATAGTAAAATTGTTTTCCGTGTAGATCAAGCAAAACTATTATTTCATAATAGTTTTTTGAACATATAATAACGGTACATAGCAAGATAATTAGAAGTTAAAAAAAAATGTAACAATCTGTTATACACATTAAATTTAAAAAAAGCTAAACAATAAAAGTAGCGAGATGAGAAGAAAAAGCGATATAAGTATGTGCGTGTGTATCAGTTGCTTGCGATAAAAGTACGACCAACATCCACAAGTTTTATGCTTTTCGCCATTTCAGATGTCATTGGCAGTTACGAAGGTGCCTTCGTAGCTTGAAGAGTTTCAGAAAGTAAAAAGAATAAAACACTTAAGTCACTTTCAAAGAACGTGACTATAATAGACAGACAGACATGGTTAGACGCGAGCATGAAAGTTATAACGTCAGTGAAAGATATGGCAAAATTGATACGATTCGGACTATAAAACTTTTTACGATTTGAATATGTCGCTAATATATATCGAAGAAATGTAGGAGTGGTGTATTTACCGACATTTTAATATTATTACATAATATTGATATCACACAAAAGACATCACTTAAAATTTGAATCTTGAACAAAAGAAAGATCCGACTGGCGCGGTTGTCATAGTAGTAAAACTCTCTGTGAAGCCAGACACGGAGTGTCAAGGAGTAATGTCGTTCTTTCAATAGACAAGCGACATCTGCTATCTGAGCAGTCGCTTAAGTCCGTCTTTCCGAGAGAATAGAACACATGTACGTACGCAAGTACACACAGACACACATAGAGACTAGAAGAAGAAGAAAGGACGAAATGGGAGGAACTCGCAGAAAATATTCGAGAGCTACGGTAGCGTTCCCTCGAAAGTTTCGGGGCGGCTTCGTGGTTTTCGGTTCCTCTTTTCCCTTCTTCTTTCCTTTTTCTCTGACCCCCACAATTTTCCCAGTCGACGTCGAGAACTTTTCAGGAATCTATATATACGCGTCCCTTTGAGACGCGAACGTGGAGCGCGAGGTCCGTGCTGTAGAATAAGAGCAGGATTGGCTTCGTCGAAAGGATTTCGTGGAATTCGAATTGGGGACGAAATGCCGCGATGAGATTCCGGATACGGCTTCGGCTAATATCGACTCACCATCGGGTACCGAACAAGCGAGAGGAGAAAACAGAGAAAGAGAGAGAGAGAGAGAGAGTGCTGGTCTCTCTTCAGAAGAGCCACGTGACAGGAATATTAATGTCCTGACACGCGCGAGAGCACGGCTGCGATGCTGCACAAACTGTGGAAACTATTGTAAGACGAAGTGTCTCGGTCACAACCGCGCTGCGACTTGACCGAACGCAGATGCTTCTCGAGAATCGTCAGCTGACGAAAATTGATGAAGCACGAAGAAGAACCGGGTCACAAAGAGAATTGATTATCTTGGGAGCAAGTTGAAATGTTATTTGGCTCGGGACACGCCAAGTCAGCGGATAAAATTCACATTTTTTTCCCCCATACATACGAGTTCACTTCTTTCTGAAATTTTTCATAAAAAAGAAAACGTCCCGAGAGAAGTAAATCAATGTGTTTTGCGCATAGCGAAGTTATTTTATCTCCTTCATAAAGTTCGCTGCCAAAGAATGGGCCGCAAGTTCGATAATCCCCTCCTTCCCCCAAAGAAACTTTAAATTAGATCGGTAGGATCGCTAAATTTTCCTCCTCAACGAGGGAACACTTCTTTTTTTAAGTCTTGAGAAAAAAAAAGATTTGTTCGTTGACCCAATTAGGGTCTAATTATAATTCTGCAATCCTTAACGTGGAAGTGTTACGTCTTTGTATAATTTATATTAAAAAAAAACTTGTAGCTTCTACCTCTACGCGCGGAACAAATAACTCTTCTTTCATTGATCGTCACTTCCACTGTGCGTGATAGTAATCGAAAAAAAGCTTTTCTATTCTACAGGATATGAACTTCATGGTTTTATCGATCTCATCACTAAGGGACAAAATCCACCCTTTGCACGCACACACGTGGTTCCATCAATGTGATTGTTACGGCGGGCTTCTATCCTTACCGAGATGAATCTTTGTGCGATATTGGCATCGCGCGGCTTTCTCCTTCGCGTAGCTGAAAAAAGAAGCAGACACGCCGAGAGGAGCAGCCCTTAACGCGGAGGAAACGAGACGTCAACCCGAGCAAAGGCAGACAAAAGGTCGGAGTCGGATGAAGGGAAGGTAGATCGACGTGAAAATAAAGGAAATTGGAACGTAATAAAAAAAAAAAAAAAAAAAAAAAAAAAAAAAAAAAAAAACGTAGTTCTACGAAAGCCTCGCGTAGAAAACGATATAACGGAAATCGTTAACACACAGTATACGAACGTCTCGTTATTAATAATAACAAAACGTGTGTGTCTGTGTGTATTGTCTTACATATCGGTAATCGTATCCGTCTCGATTACATTGTTATCGGCATGTAACTGGTAACGTTGATCAAGTAACGTTCGCTTTGCCGTTGTTTATAGAAAGATATTGTTTGTTGACATTGATTTTTCAAACCTCGGCTGCATGGGTTTCTTATGCCTACTAATATGTTGCACTTCAAAATTGTTTACGTTAATTCTCCATCACTCTTACATGTATTTGTGTTGTGTATGCACAAGCATAACATATAATACTCGAAATATACAAGTTTATTAATAGAATTATTTGCGCAAGTTAAAACTAGAATAGAAAAATTATCATTTTTTAAATTATCTTTTTTTTTTTATTCAACGTTATAGAATTAATCGAATTAACCTAATATACTATGTTATAAAATCTGGCATTGCGACGTCATAGTGCGCAATTTTTTTTTCAAAAAGATTGATCGCTATCAGATCCAATGAATTCTATGCTGCGGCTGTACGTAATATTTGCGTGTTTGTTATTCGGAGATCGGCGGACGTAGAAAAAGCACGGCAGAAACGAAATCATGCGAGGCAAACATTCGTTACCGATGCGTAATATAATTAGACGCGCGGGAAATCGCAAGCGAGCACAAGCCGGAAGGGCAATGAAGGGAAAGAGAAAGAGAGACAGAGGAACAGGAGAGGAAGAGAAAGGGGGAGGAAGTCGGAAATGCGGTACGTGTAAGAGCCAGACCGCAGACACGAATTTTCCACCGAATTCTCTCCAATTTCCCTGCGATAGCCCGGCGTTCCTGGTTTCGGGAGCTGGCTTATGGAACAGCGTACCTATCACGAACTTCAGGAAGGAGCGGCGGTACGCTCTCCCCATTGTTTGACTTGTTGGGGCAGTAATAACACAAGTTAAACCCCGGTATAACAAACCTGCATATGGAATTCTCCGATGCTTCAGCGCCAGTCGCATGCGCTGACAGTAGCTGTCTCCGTTGTGAATGCGTTTCGTTCACGGTTAAATTCACTGTTGTGTTCAGCCGGGGTAATGAGGGATGCAGTGCGCCAAATCATCCCCGTTATGATAAAATTAGTGAGTTTATACAAATGTACACACGTGTATTTATGCAAATATGCGCGTATATTTATATCCTAAAAATAGTCAAAAATAATAAAACAAAACAAATAAAAATATGAACAAAGCAAGAAGCAAGAAACAAAGCTATAATTTTCACAAATAATTAGCTGTTACAGTCTCCGTAATCACATATGTACATATATGTGTGAGTACGATTGTATATCGCACAAATACATGTAATAAAAAAATTAAACAAACAATTGTTCCTTGTGTAGAGATTGTAAATACTTCGCTCAGAAATTGGAACGAGCTTTCACAGATTAAGCTCCAATACGCAATCGCTCTTGAAATCGTGGAGTAGCTAAAGCCGCGTCTGCAGCAAGCGGTAACCGGTAATACCGGATAGGGACGAATGTAGCTTGTTAGGGGATGAATGAAAGTTGTCAAGACGGTCCAATTAATGTCAACTCTTCTTGGCTTAGCTTACCGATGGTTTGCAAGCACAAGCAAATATTTCTCCTCCTGTGTGTTGGCGTATTTCGAGCTTTCACTGAATTTCAGTTTTAAATAATTCCAGAGCACCGCGATTTTTTAATTTTATCTGTTTACATTTCAATCGTGATATCCGATAAGACTATTGAGTCAAACCCAACTTCCTGACTGCGACATTTGAAGAAAAAAATGGGAGGAAAGTCTGCGAGCGAATGCGAACAATGAATGTCTCTCCAATGGCGCTGTCGCTCGCCGACCGAAGGATTTTCGAAAGAAGTGCGGCTCCTTTATCGGAGAATCTACTTACGCCTTAGACAGGAACTCCTCTCAGCGGACAAAGGGTAATGCAAAAGTAACTTTGTCACGGGCGCGTGGCAAGTTTCCCATAGCGTCCGACAACTTTGGAGAGGGCCGGGACTAGAATAATATTATTTTTTCTCCGCTGCGAGATTACATTAAAGCATCGCCGCCGCCGCCGCCGCCGCCGCTTCACGCTTTACGTTTTCGCGATGGATAACCGACTGCTGTCAGCTGTAAAAGATCACACGGGGTGCAGTTTAAACTCGGACTCGTTATCGAATTTGACATGCTTGCATGCCGCGATATTGTTTTAACTTTTGATTGTAGCAGTAACAAAACATCAGAATTTAATTTCCATTATATATGTTTTTTACATATAAGAAATAGATATTAGAATCGTGCGCGAAAGTGCATTCTAGCGATATATTCCTCAGCTCTGGTTTGAAACGCGAGAGTGCTCGTTGCAATTTGAAAATTATGCCGACTGTGCGGCGCGTTTTAAAGGGGATCTAAACTGCGAGAAAAGACGAGGAAGATGGTAGGATTTCGTAGGAATGATATTGGCAGCAAACAAGATCCTCTGCGAGAAATCGTTTCTATACGAATAAGAAGGCCTTTTACGACCTTGCTGAGTCAGGCAGGACGCATAAACGAGATGGGCGGTACCTGGCCCAGCCAAATATAGTGCCTTCCTCCCTTAAATCCTGTACCAACTCAAGGCGGCGGCGCAGCTAGGACGAAGAGGAAAGAGAGAAGATATATCCAACATTTGGCGTGTGTATGTTGCGTGTATATGTGTGTTACGTGCAAAACACCTATACAGCCGACTGACACGTACAGGGTGGGCCAAAACACGACCACTATTCAACAGTCCCGACATTTCCGAGCGTAGTTTCCGGTGGCGCCTAAATAACATCTCCGAGAAGGAACATCGATCTTTGCATGGGCCAACAATTCGCCAATGAGGTACAGGTTGGAATACCGTAGTCGGTGTTTACTCTGCCTGTTGTTATATATCGCCTCGACCGCGACGAGTTAACTATGCATTCCGTAATCGCGATATTAGAATTAGACGCGATTAACGATCGGTAAACGGAATTAACGATACAAACTCTGCTCATTAATTACACGTTAGTAATTATCTTAGAAACAATTAATAAGTGATATAGTAATTATTATACACAATTTAAGCACGGAAAGATGAGAGAGAAGCCAGGATTCGCGTAAAATGATTATTAAATGTAGATGATCGATTATAATCGATGTACGGAATGTTTCAACAAAGATTCTGTCAAAAATTTGCGTTGTGCACAAAAACAATTGAGTACCTATATATCACACAAACTCTTATAATGTACAATATATATGTAATTCAAACAAAATCTTCTTCGGTTAGTTTCATTAACATCGCAAACTGTCTTGTATCGTACGGGACAAGGGTAATACGCGAGCTCCAGTGCGCACACATGCTCGTATAACTTCGCATTATACATTCTTTCCCATTATGCAAATTCTTAGCTATTATGTAAATGCACAGCGCTCTTCTTTAGTTCTCGCGCGCGAGAAAAAATATTTAAACGAAGGTCACGCAACAATGTTGCGTATATTTGTAATACGTTCTAATGGCGTCTCGTGGAAATAAATTCATGCACATTGCCGGTCTAGAAAATTTCGGCAAAAATAAAGTCTGTATAGCTGTTTTAATAACGCTGGTTATTAACGATAAAATGAAGAGCATTATTAGATCATATACTATATCTCTGTAAAGAAACTTATGAATTCTTCCAATTATGAGAAAAAAGTAAACCTGTTTTTCGCGTTTAATGAAAAAGAATCTATATACACGGTACACACAGCGCTACTATACCTATCGTTGATACTCTCGTTTACATTATTTAAAAAAAAAAAAAATTTTAAGACAAACTTAAAACTTTAACATCCATTTTCTTATTTACATTCATTTTATTTTATCAACGATTCCCGCTTTTTCTCTAGTACGTGAATTCATAAGTGCAATTTTGTGACCATCTCGCTCTCTTTCTCAGTATAACTCTTTTTGTTATAACCAATGTCCCCAAAGCGATAGAAGAATATAGTGGCGCACCACAACGACCACAACTAAATTTGCGCTCATGGTTTGTCAGATAAATGCGGTGCTACCACGCTTTTGTTGGGCGACGGAATAATACAGACGACATGTACGCATATATGCATATGTAGGTATGTACATATCTATATAGGGTCGAACGTGGCACGTGCAACATTTATACGTTGCTTGCGCGCTGCGCCGCGTATGCAACCTTGCACCGCACGCTATTGGACAATTGAGCAATGCGGTAGAAACAATAAGCTGCCGTATATCGCTGGCATGGAAGTACAAACCGCTAACCAACACGCGGAAAAATGCAAAGCGTTAATTAATGGAAAGGTCGAAAGTGCACTCTAAAAGGCCGGCGGTTGCAGCGTGTATTGTAGAGAAATGCGCGCACTTGAACGAATTAACATCGAAAAAAAGTGCTGTTGTATAGCAAATATAGTTTTTTTTATGTAAACAAGTTCCACTATCTTATATTATAGATGTGAAAAACATTAAAAAAAAAAAAACGACGCGTAACAAACAGTTGCACGCGTGTTATTCCGAAAAAGAAGAAGCGTCAGTTTTTCGTTTGCAAAATTTGCGAATCCAACCTAGAATAAACTCGAGGAAAAGTGCATTTGCTTACACACATACACACATTGCCCGTTAATATATATATATATATATATACATATATATGTATATACACACACACACACATCAGCGTACATGTGCGAGGCAACAAGCGTGAAATTTAGGAGACACGACATCGTCCTCACCCTCGTCCTAAAGCGTCGCCGAGCCGGATCCTAGTATCTCAGAAATCTCCGCCTCTACTTAGCATTTATCTCTGGAATTAGGTTAAGAAGCAGGGCCCTTTCCTTCGCTCTCGTTTTTTCCTCCTCAGGGACTCTCGGAGCCTGCGGCCGGTGGCCCCATGAGGGTGAATTTAAACGAAACTCTCAACCCCCCTTCGCGTAAGTTGCTCGAATTCCAGTGTGATCTCCCTGGTGAGAAAATATGAGCCTATTTTCAGGGTTCACATTTATTATAATTAGATGTTAATTCGCGAAAACACGGAATTCAATATTTACATTTTTATTACATCTTCAAAAGTCAATTTTGACCAGATAAGGTACGAAAAATGCAATGCAACAGGTGCAATAGTAATTTTATTTAAATATATATTTCTGCTCTATTAAATTGACAAGATAAAAATGCAAAAAATATAACTTCTTTGATATTTAACGAAAACTGTAAATATTTATTCTAGTGTGCATCATTAAAAAAATTAATTATCGCTACTCTCCCCGAGTGTCCAGAATATTCGAGAGATGTCGCTACATTCTAATGTTTAAGCCAGAATGTGTATATACACGTATAATTGAGAGAATACAAAATTAGAATATGAATAATGTAGCATCAAGAAAAATTTTTTGAGAAAACTTAGGAAGGAAACGGGAAGTCACTTATACAGCACCGTATTTCGCATTGCAGGACTACAAAAAAAAAAAAGAACGAACGATGATGCAGTCTGGGGAATTCGCTCGGTCGACGCTTATACTAAGCGTCTCGTTTTGCTAACCAACTATGTGAAAACTACGCTACAACGCCAAAGAAAGAGAGAGAGAGAGAGAGAGAAAGAGAGAAAGAGAGAGAGAGAGAAAAATAGGAAGAAGGAGCGCGGGCTCTTTGTACCCGCGGGGCCAAAGTTTAATCTCGTAAAGGTATAAAAAGTTTAACCAGCACAACGTCGGTGAATATAATGTTACGCGGTGGGAAGTTAGCTGCGATAAAGAGAATGTAAATTGAAGAGTAGCCGCAGAATATAACAGCGGGTATTGAAGATGAATTTTAACGTCAAGCGGGATCGAAATGCGCGATGAGAATTAATGAGAACTAACCCTAAAACCATCAAATTTTCTATTGCTTCAGCAAGAAGAAGGTGAGATATTTATTGAAGAGATGATGTTTGGAAAGTGATATTTTTTCGCACACAACGCGTCGCAGATGTACACTTCTGTAAATTTATGCTCACGGTAATCGATTCTGACATTGGTTACAGCTGTTTCGTCCGTAGAAGCTAGTCGAGAGAAACATCGTGTCTGGTGCAAGCTGTAGTTTATGTCCGCACATTAACATAGAAAATACGAATTGCTCCGAACTACTGACCTCTTTACTCTCCTTTGCCCGCCGGGGCATTTATCCATTAATGGTTATGCCACCATCATGCATTATTGCTGTAGCAAGAATGTTATTGCTCGACTCACGCTATAACCTGCTGTTGATTTCCATTCTTTGTTACCGATAACATCGAGAGAAGACTGCCAAGTGTTTTTCAATAGAAAATACTTCTAGCAATACCGCTAGTCTCTATTCCTTTTTATTTTGTGGAGACTAAATTTCGATTTTTATAAAACTGTCACTTGTTACTTTGATAACAAAATTATTTATATAGAATAACACAATAAAATAAAAAATATTTAACAAAAATTATTCAAATAAAGATGTGTACAAAATTACAAGTTTACTACTTCTAATATATTTTGCAAATAATTTTAATAGAATAAATCTTGTGTAAGTCTTTCTTTTAATCAACCTAAGCATCACACATGCGTACAGTGATACACGAAATGTTGCACGTTTCAATGAAAATATCGCAAGTCGATCTTTTTGATACGCTGTCACTCCGCCTGGCGGAAACAAATCGCACGTCGCATTATCGGCGTGTCTCGCAACTGACATTTTTCCACGCAGATACGTCTCGCGCGCTCGCGTTCTCTCTCTCTCTCTCTTTCCCGAAATGTCCTTCCTAAATCTCCCAGGAATAGTGCGGGTTTGTGAAAGCTTGTCGATGCCAAGGACATAGACGGATCACACCCGTAGGATTGCCACCGCCAGCTCGACGCCTCTCTGACCAAACGCAAAGAGAAAGAAAGGAATCGCGCCCAATACAAAAGCCATTACGCGCGGCTTCCATCTGCCAATCACGAAAATTGCATGCCATTACACGCTCGACAGACTCTTGATTCTAATACGTCGTCAGGAAACACTTTGACGGACAGATCCAAGTACTTGATACAAGGTACATAATAGTAGATGAAAACACGTTAATCTGTTTTGCGAGAGAAAATGCAAGCGCTGACACATTAAATATTTATTAAAATTAACATAAATTATGAACATAAAACCGATTTTAAAATAAACTATTCTTGAAATCAAATTGTTTTAGCACATTAGAAATTAAAAAAAGCAATTTTATGAGAAAAAGAATGCACGTGTATATTTATTACAGACTATGTGTGTTTACTTTAGTCACGTGTCTTTAAAAACGTGACTACAGCAAAGTCACGTGACAGAGAGAAGAGAAAAAATACCACGTGACTTTACTTTAGTCACGTGACTTTAAAAACTTGACTAAAGCAAGGTGTTATATATGGCACTGTAGAGGTAAAATAGATTGTGTTAAAAATGTGTTATGTAATCCGATAGCAAAAATTTGTGTTAAAATTATTGATTTGTTTAAAAATATCTTGTTCTTGCATCATATTCTACTTTCATTAAGTATATTGGCAAAAGGCTGAAAAGGCTGAAACGATGCCAAATTATATTGTTATTTTGTCGGTATGTATCTGTATATTTCGTATGCGCTTAAAGAGCGTGCACGTGTCGTAGTTTCACTGACACTTTGCCCAGAAGTTATGGCGTACCAACAGCCAACAAATTGCCAGTGACAAAACGCCAGCCATGTTTTCTACGTTTCTTCTTTTATCTTTTTCAAAGCGTAATTAAATTGACCGTTTCTTTAAAGAATCTCACGCAGCTACTAGTTAAATAGTCGATTTTATTGATTTTGAAGACTTCTACACGATTCCAAATCTTCTTTTAAATGCTCGACTCAGCATAAATTAAATCTCACGTAGGCAAATCGATATACAGTTTGTAAAACCCGTCGAAAAATTTTTCAACTAATCGATAGTACAAATTCGATCTACATCGGCACTGAACGACTGAGTACTTTGGAACATCATCGACACACAAATATACATAAGTCACGAAGATGTTTTTCAAATGTGAAAATAAGAAAACTGAACTGTAACGTGATCAAAATTTTATTTCACGTTTTCCTTTTATCTCATCAATAAAATAAATAAAAAAAATAAAAAAACAGCTATAGTCGAAAACACTAAAATAGTCGAAAAATGGAAAAGCGTGTGAACGACGAAAGATTGGAGAGAGTGTGGAGACGAAAAACATTCGTCTCTCTCTTTCTCTGTCGGGAATCGATAAGAAATCACAGCGCGCGCGCGCTTTCGCCGGAATATTTCTGCATTTGCATGCAATTTTCGAGCTGTTCCGCGCGAACGGAGGAGAGGAATGGATTTACGATTCGATTAAACGCGTATGCCCCGCGATATTCCGGCTGGTTCCGCAAAACGATTCGACGATTGCCTCGCGAATGGCCCTCGAAAAACTGCCGGGTATGGTGTTTGCGCGCAGCGCGTAACGACGACGACGACAGTAAAAAAAAAAAATATTAATTTGGCACGATATCACTTTCGATTATATATCCGACACAGCGTCTAATTCCGTGTCAAAGTAAGAGTAAACCTTTGTGTGTGTGATCATAAAGCAAATATTACATTAAATAATTTAACTTTTTTTTCTTTAATTCGTACTAGAATTCAAAATAAAAAGATGTGTTCAAAATTACCAATAAATAAAAACAATAAAATCGATAAAAAAATTACTAGAAAAAATAATAATCGCAAATAAATGTTTGCATATTTAAATTTATACAATTATATTATAAATGACTCACTATTTCTATAGTATTTGTATATATGATTTATATTTATAAACAAAAATCCATGTAAGTATGGCGACCAATGCTAGCGATAATTTTGCGATAATTAATAAAATCGGCAGTGAATTTAATTAAGTTGTGACTCTCAATACAAATTATTCTTTCGAATGTCAGCGGGAATTTTTAATAAATCGCATGAGAACAGTAGGATGATAATATTGAAAATCGCTCCGACCATTAACACCGTTTACAGCTGCGCGAATAATCGTGCCTCTCGATCAAATTTTCTGCATCGTTGCTCTTTCCAAATATTAAATAGTCATTACATACACACAGATACGTGCAAAAAAAATATAGAACATACAGATACGTACCTTGCAAAAATGTACATATCGTGGATAAGTACTTGAAAAGTTTATTTATTTGATTTTATTATTTCTCCCTGATTTGTGTGCGTGTTTATTTACTTTCTACCATAAAATGTTATCGCGAAGCTTTAACAATATGTTGAACAATATGTCGAGAGAGTCATCTGATGGAAACTCAGTTGTTGATATACGTCGAGGTAGTGAGACAGTAGAAATAGTAACGCATAGTAATTGCATAGTAACTGTGCAACACGTTATACAGTGACAAGTAAAGTTTTGAATAAAATGATGAGATAGAAATGCGCTACAGCTTCACCTAATTCTAAGTCTAAAGCTCGCCATACGTATAATCGTAAAACGTTTGCGTTTCTTGCTACATTAGCGCGCGAAATAATTTTAAGACGCTGCGTACTTAGCAGTCCCATCCGCGATACTAAACGGGGTTACAGTGCGTAATACATTTCAAGTAAACAGCGCGGCGAACAAGCGAGTTATATAAATTTTCTTCGTTCGTAATAATACTAAAATAAAAACGAAATAAGATAAAAGGTTATGCAAGTAAACAAATTGCTTTAGAATATTTCTTCCGCGAACGTTTTGCATTGTACATAATAAAAACTCTTGTCAAATGTACACGTAAAAAAAAAACACTATTACGATGTGATCGACCGAAAGTTTATGAGAGAAGTAAAACGCGAAGTAAAGGCACGGTTTAACAGAGAGAAAGAAGAAAACGGAACTAAGAAAGCAGAAGAAAGTAGGAGATATATATATGTGTATATATATATATATATATGTATGGAGCCATTGGTGTACCAAAAGAGTAAGAGAGCCTCAGTAAAAGTACATCTCCGTATCTCGCGTTGCAGTACGATGAATGTCGGAGGCGTACGCCGTAACAAAGTGCGGCGAGAGAGAAGAATGAGAGAGATTGCGGATGAAAGAGACTAAAAAAAGAGAAGAGAGAGAAGAGAGCAGTTCACTCCGCACGCGGGATCGATCCGTGAAACTTTCTGGCTCGGTAACGATCGTTCGCGCGCGTTTCCACGACGGTGGTGTTGCTGCTAGTTCCTTAGGGTATGAGAAAAGCCGGGAGATTCGGGAATGGCGGTCCGCGATGAGGATACGAGATAGAGCGAGGAGGAATTGGAAGCCTCGCCCCCCGCCAACTTGACCTTACCGAAAAATTGGACGACTTGTTCCGAACGCTTACGAGTTTCGAACGTGCGCGGATTACGAAAGTATTTCTCTCTCTCTCTCTCTTTCGCACACGCGTCGACCAAAATACATCGGAGACCGTGTCTGCATGTGGTAGATATTGCAAAGTTCAGGAAATTCTCTGCAATTTTCTCTCGTGCGTTTTAAATATCAAAACTTCATTTACAATGTACATTACGAAATATTTTCCCGAACGCGACTGCATAAAAAAGGAAGAAGAGTATGGCGATGCTGATTTTGAAGCATCATCTGGATATCCCGTATTATATGTTTTGCCGTTTGAATGCGAATTGTAGACAGCATAGAGAGACAGAACATCCTCGCGCGAATTGCAGACAGAGCGAGTGTCAAATGATCGGAAGCACTAATCAGGAGCCGCGCAATCAATTATCGCAGCGCGCGCGCCGGCAAAGCGTTTAAGCGATCTCAGATTACTGCGCTCACTCTCCACGTCCCGAGAGCCCGCAGAGAAATTGTGTTCGATTCAGCGATTCCCGCCTGCCAACCGAGAGCACTCATAGCTCCCCCGCTTGCTTTCCCGCTGTCTTGCACGGAGAGTTTACGCGATTGGTGCCTAGTCAAGTGTGATTTACAAGTGTAACTTGGCCCTCCTTTACGACCAGTGTGCTGTATATCTAATTCTGTCGTCGGAATGACTTTCTTTACAGATAACAATGTTATCGATAAACGACTATCTTTGCGTATCTCTTCGTAAGACGCTTTTTTATTAACATGTCTTGAGAGAAAAAAGAGACAAGACGAGATTACAAGAGATTTTATTTGTCAATTAAATCTTAAAGATTTACGATGACACAGTAAAAATTGATAGATTTAAAATCGCTAAAGAGTAAAAAAAACTTAATGCATTTCAAAAAAAAATTTAAAAAAGGAATTTTTTCGAAATCTTCTCGTTTTTCTCTCTTTCGGTCTTAACCATGTAAGTAGATCTCCACTTTCTCGCCTTTCGCTTGTCTTTTCTTTCTTCTTGATTACAAGTTCAGCTTCACTGTTCGCTTCCGTATCCCGTAATTCGGCTCTGCGACCATCTTGTTCTTATTTTTCTTTCCCGACCTCATCCTCTCCCGTGTGACAACTTCAGCACCGCGTCTCTTAACCCCCGTGTCGTCGTGTGCCAACCTCTTTCTCGACTTATATAGCTCGACCGAAGCGACATGAGCTTACCTACGTGGTCGCGGGAAAGCAGGATTATAAAACTTTGGTCGAAATGTAGCTGAAGTCACAGAGGTGAATTTTAAAGTTCTACTATATGTCCACCTCCAATATCACGGCCCGTACCGTGAGAGTACAACTTTTCGTGAATTTCTTTGTTATATTTCACATTCTCAACCCTGTAAAGAATTTTAAACGGTAAAGTATCCCGGAAATTCGTTTAAAATAGCAAAAAAATTGTTCAAGTCTACAAGCTTTCTTTATATACCGTGAAAAATAACTAGCTATTGCGAGAAATAAACTTTCAACTCTCTACATTGACAAACACACACATTTTCACACAATCTAATACTATACGCAATCGAGATTCACAGTTTTACCGTATCATCCTCCAACAACACAGGAATCTACATACGGTAAAGCTATCGCTCATAAGCTGTCACCGAATATATTCTCGTACGAAAGATCTTCACAGCGGAATCTGTCAGATACACAGCAAATCACGGCAAACGTCGGCTTTTATGTTCAGCCTAAGCATCTTAAATATTTATGAACATATATATACTATCCACTATTTCCGTGTATATAATAAACTCATCCATGCATTATTCACGTTGCTTGGGAAGTCGCGAGTGACACGGAAACAAATGTATTCAAATGATCGAAAACGCCAAGGATTTACGATCGCCGATGTCACACAGAGAAACGCGAAGAGTTAAATGCCACCTTTTTCGCACGACGGGATACAAAAGATCGCATTTCAAGCTTTCAAGTCTCAACGAACAACGGCGATTTTATCGTGCGTTTTAACCTCCGCGCTCCGTTATCGACCTGGCCCTGCCCTGTCCCCCAATTACGACGACGACGACGACGACGACGACGACGACGACGACGACGACGACGAGGAGCAGAAAGAGGAGAAGGAGAAGGACGAGGTGGAAGAGAAAAGGGAAGCTTGCGAGCCGTGCACCTACGTGAGCGTAAACGACGAGGATTATCGAAGTTTCCTCGCTGCCGGGGAAAAGCTTAAGGCTTCTTCCCGAGCTCCCTTTTCTCCCTTCCGCGCCCAATGGCGGTGAGAGACCTTCGTGGCACAGAGCGCACGAGCGAACCAACGGCGCTACGTGGATTCATTATTCTCTTTAGATTCTCGCTGCTTCCAACGCGGACACGACCCTACGCACAAAAGAAGAGAGATTGAATGTGTACACTCACACATATATGTACACAAATTGTGCACACGCAAGAGCGGTATAATGTTACTAGTGCGACTGTTCGTGACTAACAAAAACCGCGAAAAGAAGCAGACCGACGGGTTCTTCTCCCGCGAGAAATCTCTTGAGCTCGTCGAAGGTTATCGTGCACGTATGCGGGATTTCACGAATGCAAATACAACGCTCCTGGTTGGCGCGCGAACATATTTACAAGTATTTACATTGTTCTTATTTGCGAGCGAAACACGTGATCGGACTGTCCAGCCAGCGACTCGATCGAAACTCGCGAGAGAGTCGTGTTTCTCGTTTCTCGCTCGTATTTTCTCGCTCCCGCCGTTTCTTTTCTTTCTCTTTTTTCTCTTCATTTTCTGTCCGCGCGACTCTCATCCGCAATTTTCACGCGGCCTATCGTAGATTGCGTCGAGAATGTATACTCGAAATCTCACATGTATACGTACACGTGTATGCACTTGTGTGCTCTTCTTGTTTCGCGCGAAGTAAGTAGAACTTCCACAAATCCCGTGTCGCGGCATATGAGAAAGAGGGAAAAGAGAATTGGGGATCTCGGAGCGATAAGTACGAAGCGCGAAAATAACGTACGCCTGTCCGTAACAACGTACTCCCAAGTACTTCGGAATGGCGACGGCGGGGAAGTAAAGTCGGATGTTATTGGTCGGTCGAAAAATACGCGAATATCGGTGGTAGTAGTCGCCGCGTCCTTCGAGATATGAGAGGCTGTATCGGAGATAGCGTGGATCGCAGATATATCTATCGGAAGCGAGAAGAAGAATCGGCAAGAGAGACGGTGAGCGTCCGGGGGGTGGATACGGTAGTGCAGCTGAGCTCAAACGGTTTCAATGGCTGATGGGTTGGATAGGGTTGCTGACATCGCTTCCTCCGACCGCAGGAGGAAACGACGAGAGAAAGAAAAAAAACACACGGATGACAATTTTTCAAAACAATGGAGTTTCTTTCTCTCTCTTTCTCTCTTTACGTTGCACATATAATAGGACAGTGAGTCTAGGAGTATACAAGTCGGATGCAGTACTTTTTAATATTGGTTTCTTTACAGAACAAAGCTGAATGTTTTCCGAGTGTGTTTAATGTATCCTGTAGGTGACTGGCAACCACATATATTTTCGAATCTTTTAAGTCTTACATTTAAAAAGTGACACATATTTTCATGGTGTTTAAAAATTTAAGTAATTCGAGATAAATTTTTATCGCACAAGATAATGAATTGATTGAGTAAATTTTCATCAATTTCTCTCGATACTTAATAAAACGTTTACCATTAATAAAACGTGATGCAACAGCAGAAAGACCAAAAAAACAAAAAAAAAAAAAAAAAGAAAAAGGAAAAAGAAACGAGAAAAAAGCGCGAGAAGAGCGGGAGTCGTATACTTTTTAGGTTAATCGTTGCTCAGCAAGCGCGAGACATCGCTTGTCGCGCGAATATAAGAAAAAAAAAGAAAAGAGGGCTTCTTCCATCTTTCCTCTACGCTCGCTCCGTCATACTGTCTTATCCTAGGGGATTAATTTCTCGAGGTTTATGTACGTCGCTACGGGAGGGATGGCATCAGGTAAATCCTTCGCCGCGGAACGTATTTCACGAAGAAAAATACGAGCAGGATGATTCGGAGTCCTCAGCCAGTTTTTCTTTTGTCTCTCTCCCTCTTTTTCTTTCTCTCTCGTTCTTTTAAATCGTCGTGCTTGCTTCGAGGTACGTATTCAAGAGAGAGATTATCTCTCGAGAACACGGTACAGAATATGCGAAGATAAAAATACGAACACGTGGCATATGGTAGACGATAGATATTTCCGATGCGCGGAATTATTTACCAAGAGCACATCCTGACGGAACTTTATTCGAGAGACCCATAACATATTCCACATTGCACGAGATTTCGCGGCGAGAACAATCTCGCGTTCTTCGCCACTCAGGAAGATACACGCGCGCTCCTCTCGTTAGTTACAAAGACAACGACGATTCGTGTTCCGATCGGTCGCTGAATGTAAGCAAACTAACATCTTCAACAGGAAATTAAACTTGAATACACGTGCCAGAAATATCGATTGTCAATTACAATTGTTTCGAAGAGACAATTCTCCTAATTAATATACGATCGAGTCAATGAACATTCAAATCAGTTTTCCAATTTTCACTAAACAAGTTTACATAACGTTACTACAACGTTGCAACCATAAAAAGTGTGTAGATAGATACGCAAATTTTGTCTAACATCAAAACTTATTTTTTCGAAAATTTGGTAAAAATTGCTCGGTCACTCCAATTTCTGACTCCGACTAGCAATTGTCGGCAAAAGAAAACTGCGAATCAATGGGCAAAATTTAAATCCGCGCCACATTCGACGTTATACATTCGCGAAGAGCATGGATGAGGCGGCGAAAAAAATAGAGGAAATACGCACGGAAGCGATCGCGGGTCTCGTCCCTGTGGGATCAGCCGACGTCGATATTGAGTTATTCGCTCGATGTAGATACTCCGTTTCCCAGGAACTCGAGTGGTATCGGCGGCTCTTGGTACGTATCTATCCGCCGACTAAATGAATATTAGTGGTACCCAGGAGACAGAATTAATAACAATCGCTCCACCGCGCGTCCCCTTGTGCTGTGCGGCTGCAGACAAAACACACGTGAAAGCAAGTGAAATTTATATTCGCCGGTCAATTCGTTGGGTATCGTACAGAACTCGCGAGGCTACCGAACTTCTTGTTGTGCATAATAAGAAAAAGGAAAAATAAGAAAAAAATCTATTCACAAATGTTTGTTTATTAGAAATTCGCTTTGCGAATCCAAAAAACAAACAACGTTTTTATAAGTTTGTTTTTCATGCAGATTTGCACAAATAAAATAAATTTTTTTTTATGTAAGCTTTCACAAATAATATCATTTGTAGAGAAATTAGCCTAGAATGGTCCTTTGTTCCAACATCATGTACATGCAAATAATATTCGCATTGTTGCTACAAATATATTGTCACGATAATCTCAAAAAACTCGTCGACAAGACGTTTTATCTGTTGTATATCTCCAAAAAAAAGCTGTTGACTCATAAACATCGGTCTCAGGAGATCACACGTATTTCCGGAAGAGAGTAGCGTCATTAAAAGGAACAGAGAGGACGGATAAGAAAGGACGGCGCGGCACGGCGGAAGGAATAGGTCATTGTGTTGCGCAACTCCTTTTACGATTTGGGAGTTAATTTACACGTAAGCTTCATGGCGCAGATGAACCTGGAACGGCGTATAGAGCAGAATAAAGCGCGACAGATGCAACAAGACGGTGCCGTGACGACTCGTAAAACTTTTACGCGGCAGTCTCTTTACTCTTTCGTTCTTGCGCGTTATGTCTTTTTTTTTTTGTCTCTTCGCGTGTCTCTGTCTCTCTTCACGATTCTTTTACCGTTATTCGAGAGATTATTGAGGATGTTCTGTTGTCTCTTTCTGACCAACGTTTCAAATATGATAAATCACAGATTGACAAAATGGCAAGCAATGTTTTAGCTTTTGACATAAATTTTGGCGCGTAAACCAATAAAAAAAAAAAAAATTAATCACATCAATAAATGATTGTGCTTATTTTTCATTACATAGATGTTTTTATGACAGAGCAAAATGTAATACGTATAAAACGCAATCAACATTAACTTGATGAACGTGGAATGAGAGATCTCGACAAGGCCCTATGTTACAACAGAGATTAAAGGCAAAGCTGGGAAGAGGGGACTTTTGTGGCGCGAAGAGCAAGGACAAATGATGCGGGAGTAATCACGGATCGAGGCGAAGAAAATGAGAGTCGTTTGAAAAGGTTGCCCGGCATCTTCCGCTTTCAAATCCATCGACAGTCATTATCGTTCTTCAGTGATCGATACTTCGATCCGTTCAGCGTCCTACTTTTTCACGCGCAGCTATGTTGCTTTCATAGATTACCCACGTCATTACGCGAAAGCCTCGAAAGCACCGTCGTACCTTCCACCAACCGTTAAGCCTTTCGCTGTGGAACACTGTCGCTTCCATCTTTTTTTTTTTTTTTTTTTTTTTTTATTTCGATGCTAGCGCAGAAATCGAGGTTTGTCGCTTTGACACTTGCGGGTAAAGAGACGCTAGAATGCTTCTTTTGCAAACGCGTTCGTATAAAGACAGCGATATGGCGAAAATCTTTTATACACATGGATCACGTTCGGTCGAAAGAAGTCAATCTATATTTGTAACGTCAGCTGTTCCATTTTTCTGCATCTTTCGCATCGATATAAAACAGAACTAGTGCGTTTATATAACCGAAGATTATCATAGCCAGAAAGATATTTCCATAACTGTAGTTCAAAAAGCAGTTTTCTGTTAAAATTTTATTTCAATTCAAATTTTTGTACACAGAACAATTATACCGCGTCACGCAATATAGAAAAATTAAGAATTTTAATGCTTGCCAATTGATTGATTAATGTGTCGCATGATTGTACGAATTTTTGATGATTTCCACATGGGAGTGTTTTTGTAGCGTCATTAAATATAAGCAACGGTCGATGAAGAGAAACAGGTTTTATTAACGCAATCGATGAAGTGTATCTAATCGAGGCGTCTCGGCGTAATAATGAGGGCGCGAAACAACCGTGAGCAGTCGTTACGTGCAGAACTTTCAAGACTTTCATGTTTCTGCCTCTTCCTTGTAAATCACGCACACACGATTCTCGTTGAATCACTCTCGGTCTCTGTATTCTCGCGTCTTCCTTTTGCACTGAAATACTTTCACATTCAAAAACAGCGATATTCTTGGCTGTTTTCGCTCGTATATTTGGATACAACGACAAATATCGTCACAGACACTTGATATAAAAAACATACGTATTGAGAGATGAACGAAATAAGCACGTGTGCGCTAAAATTAAGCAATGGCACAATTCTTTGAAATCCCGTTTCAAACGATGAAATCGAAACATTTGTACGCAGCGTGAAAGAAGGCGATTGTAACTCAGAAAAAGCAATTAATCTTCGACAGGTTCGATAAACGTTTTCGATCGTAAGTACGAAACACGTCAGTTGCTTCACGAAATCAGTTAAGAGTATCTGAGATGAAAAGATAAAAATGCTTCGGCGCGAGATGAAATATCGTCGGGAAAGAGCAGCGACGGCATCGTGATAAAGGATCGTGCATAAAGAGACGCTCGCGGTTTGTCGGTTATTACAAGATGAAAGCGCAGGTCTGTCGATCGATCGACAACCGCGACCTTTTCGGCGCTACATAACAATGGCCATTTTAAACGTACGCGTGTATATATGCGTGTGCACGCGTTGCATCGCCGCGGAGAATAATAATCTTACACAAGAGCAGAGAAAATAAGAGAGGCGCGCTTATTTAGGGAGGGGCGTCGCATACGCACACATACACACGTATCTCTCTCCCCGTGGGAATGCGGGAGAGATCTTTACAAAGCTATGTAACAGAATAATAGCGCCGGGCATAGCGCATACGTACGTACGCGCGGGGTGAATCACGCGCGGATTACAGTACGGAATGAAATTACTGGTACTAATGAATCCCGCGCCGCCGCACGCTGCACCGACACGAAATTAGTAGTCGTCCCCGACATGTTGGTGGCGTGAAATTTTAATACGCGCTTTAAATCCGCGGCACACTATTCTCTGTCCCTTTCTCCTTCTCTTCCTCTCTTTCTCTGTCTATGTCTCTCTTCGAATGCAATCCAAATAGAAAATATTACGCGGTTACTTATAGATATATAGATATATGACTCAAAAATACATAAAATAAACGTGCATATAGCCATCTACGTACATGTCTATAAGTAACCACGTGTATTTGCTACCGCGAATGATTAAAAATGGATCCGAATAATCTTTGAATCAAAACACGTAATCGCCGAGAATACTCTCGATGGTAATTTCCAAATCTTTAAATGAATGTGATAATACGAAGAGCTTCAATTCACAAGTACAATTTGCATTTATAAAAGAAAAACATCAAGTTATTTGTATATTAGTGAAAATTAAAAGAAAGAAATAAGAAAGTAAAAAGAGAGAGAACTAAAACGAACAAACGCGACAACATAATATTACTTAAATGTGTGTTTATTGAGCATCAATAAATTGAGCATAAAAATATGACTCTTCGCGCATTTTCCAACTCAAAAAACATTTTCAGGAATTTATGATTAATCGTTATGTTTAAATTTGTATTAAGAATCGTGTACACAAATTCTCTCTCTGACATGTACGAGAAAACAGTTTCTCATATGTATTTTCATATGTAGGTTACAGATATGAAAACACGAAAATAATCGAGAAATAATATTTACGTGTATATTTCTCATGTTTTATTTTGTTATTCTCTCGTTATTATTACGCGAGCTTTTATTATTATAACCGGATTGCGTCCAGTAATGATTTCCCTTGATTATCAGGAGGCGCGCATTCGCAATAACAATAATGACGATTTATTAAAATACGCGTCATTAATTATTATCAGGGATAATCGCAGGGCAAACGCGAGAGGCGTTCGCTCGCCATTAAACATTTATTCGTAGTGGAATTCTTAACGTCGTGAATTTTCAACATTGCCCTCTCGGAAACGTTAATTACTACGCTGCTGAAAAGCCCTGCGATTACACAGGACACTCCGAAAAGCGAGGTCTACATTTGTCTAATTACAGATACAACGACGACAATTTAGTACGCCGTTTTTTTCCGTACTTTGTCAAAACGTGAAAAATTCTTGAAACGCGTAAAATTATTTCACATCTCTCAAGCGAATGTGTAATAGAGACTAATTTGATTTTGTATAATATTAATTCTCACTGTGTTATAAAAGAAAAAGAAAAGTCACGTAAATGAAAAGAAAATTCTAAAAAACTCGAAAGAAAAAAAATGAAGATCTAATAAAACGTTACGAAGAGAGAGAGTCGGACAAGATGAAAGAGAAAAGAGTGGAAGACATAAGTTAGAAAAAATAAATCAGCATGTGTTTTGAAGTCGATTTGATAGAGATCGCAGTAAATCACGTCTAGACCGCGTAGAAACAGAGAATCGAGAGAGAACAAGCCATTCTATCAGCGCCGAGTGAAATATAACGGCGCGAAGCACAAATTAAATATCCTCATAATGCCGTGTTCGCGTGTTGGTGTAGTTTGCTCGCACAGTGGTCGAGGCCTCCGCTGGCTGCAGGCCAAACTTCACCGACCCGCCAGATTTGATGCCTAAAAAGGACCGTAAATTTATCTCATCGCGCGTCCGGCCCACATTTGGCCCCGCGTGAGCGAAATAAATAGAATTCTCAAGCTTTATGGCGGCCCGTGAGAGCCTTATAAATCTTGTCGCTTGCCTGTGTTCCGCCATCGCCACGTATCGTTCTTTACGTTTCGGATAATGACGCTATACGCCCGGATGCAAGCTCATCGCTCGGTGAAAAATAATATTTTAATATACGTCGCTGTTCTTTGTTTCATAAATTTGTCGCATATACAGTAAAAAAAGTCGTACGTCATGAATAAGATCAACTTCGAATAGTTGAACTAATTAGAGATCAGTCGATATAAAATAATCGAGCGATTATACATGTATATTTTGAAATGATGAAAGAGTATTATTAATACATGTATGTGTATGTAATATTAATATTCTATAGAGTGGAAATAAAATTAAAATCTGCAAATGAAAATTTAATAACCAATAACTATGTACCGTTTAACGAGATTTAATTTCAGAGATTGAGTTAATTAAAATTTTAGTATTAAATAAAATTATAACACACACACACACATATATATATATGTACCTTTTACAGATAACATTCATATACAAACGCGGTTAAATTTTTATTCACCGTATAATAACGATGTTATTCACAGTTTACTTGCTAATTTATTAGTTGTACACCATGGCGCGCCATCGATATTGCGTTTCTGTGAAATTCTCTATGTTCATACGAAGAGCGACTGAGCAGAATGCATACCGTACAGAAGTCGTAGCAATCGGTCATAGAACTGGTTTGATGTCCTTGAAATATCGCTAACACACATGAATATCCACGTCGTGTAGACGTGAGAAGATTATCGGTCATGTTGTCATAGAGACAGCTCTATCTTGAGAAGTTTCACACGTAAGAAAACATTTACTCTGTACTTGTCGATAACGTTATATTTTCACATACGCACCGAATGGCATTCTGCTTCATTTCTCGAACACAAGCAATACGTACTAATTGCGTACTTTTTTGACAAAGTCAGCTACCGGTGAATCGCGAATCTGGAATTTCTCATAAACGACAAAACAGTATCTCACATGAGACAAGTGTATTTTTTTATTTGTGTTAATCATGTTATTTTCTCTCTCTTTCTCTTATATTTCAGCGATTATTCGCGAGACATTTCAAAACGTCGAATCTGCGCGCCGAAATATATATGCGAACTCGGAATCGGCGCGAGTTTCCTGTCGACAGCATTTTTAATGATCGAACATTTCGAAAACTCTCGCCGAATTACCTCTGCGTGTGACAGACGTACGGCGGTCGGGGTAGATATATAAGCGCGTTTGTATGACGCAGCAAACGCGGCAAATGCGGTACCGGCGGCCGATCGCATTGGCAGCCGCGGCCTTTTTGATCGAGTTTACAATTACACGTCACCTGTCTCGCGCGGTGCATTATCGGGCCTCGTGACATATTGCTCCGCGTCTGGTAGGGCCGTTAATACCCCCTCGCGTTCGCGCGAGTTCGTTCATTAATAATAGAAGCATTATTAACAGCCGGGTGTATCGGAAATATTACCGATAATCGGACACGTAACCCGAATTTGCTTTGGGTACGTCGCGGATGTTTAAACTTCCGTCATCATACAAACGTAGATTTTTACGTAGCGCGGAACTGCTCTTGCTTTGACGTGAACCGTAGTTCGAATTATTTAAAAGAAAAATATTTATTTTCGTATATTTATTCTATTTTTTGTAATCATATTTTTGTATATGAGTGAAAAAATATGTTTATATACTATAGACGCGCGTACCTATGTTTGCATCACATTATAATTCTTATAATTTATAATCAGTTGAAATAAAGAAAAGTTGCAATAAGTCTAGCATGACCGTCTAGATTTAAAAATTTGCGCACTGTTCTACTGTCACGCATATAGTTACATATCGCTTTATTCCGTCGAAGCAATAGATATTGTTTATCCTAACATGCATAATTATTTTTACATTAATATTTACTGCCGCGCAATTGTGTGCGCATATCGACAAGTTGAGATCTCGCTTTACAGCTATTATTTTTAACTTGTTTTCCAGTACTAAGCAACGATTTTAATATATCATCGGATTTTCAGAAAAAAACTGTAGCATTTTTTTACTTATAACCGAGATAAAAATGAGAGAATCAGAAATTCTAACGGCAAAACTTTCGATTCACCGTGAAATTGCGATAAAGGCAAAAAAAGCGTGAAATAAAAAACACAGCCTTCGCTATGGCGCGCGCGGAGCGCGAGTAAACAATTTCGCGAAACAAATTTTAATTGCAATCACTTCACATCCGTGTCGCGCTCTGCTAGAGTGTGAATCTGCGACGTGACACACGTCGTGAAATATGTGCGTGCATGCGTGCGTGCGTGCGTGCGTGCGTACGTGTGCGCCACAATCTGTCTGCTATGGATTTAACCAAAAAATATAAAAACAGAGAGAAGTAATACTAATTTCGAATATATACGTGCATCGCTGGGGTATATGACCCCGATCGTAGATTGCACGGATTAAAATAATTTCTGCGACGACCCGAGAGTGCGGAAAATTGAGATTAGCGCGCGCGAGAATCCTACGCTATCTTGCTGGATGCATTGCGTGTCAAATTCACCTCTCTCTGATGCATTTTCTAGATCGGCTAAATAAAAATGCGAATCGTGCGCGTGTGTCGATGTTAACGGAGTTATGCGAAATAGGAATTTGACGGTCGACTCTTTTCCGTTGCGTTTTTACATCACGTCTTCTTTTTTCACGCAAAAACAAAACACACAGTGAAAATGCCAGCAAAAGGCGGCCATTTTCGCATTGACACGCCACATTGCACGTCGCGGTAAAATAATTAAGCGTTAAATGTTGCCGTCGCGTTTATTCGTCGATAATAACGGATTTTACCATAGCCCTGCTACCAACCAGTATATGAGAACAGCAGCGTAGCGGTGCGTGAAACAGCGTACGTTCACCGCGTAACGATGAAAAGCCAGCGGATTAATCGGATTTTTATGCGCTATCGTTCACGTGTGGATACGCGAATATTACGGAGCAATAATACATTAACATTATAAAATATTATTATTTACACTCTATTAATTTCATTATATGCTTATATGAATTAGTAATACTTAATAAAACGGATTTGAATTTGAAAAATATATGAGACTAGAGCTTTATAACATTTTCATGTATTGGATATTATGCAATATTTGCATCTGGTTTTTGTATTAGAAGTAATTATGCGTTATTATTTGTACGTATTACTTTAGCAACTAGCATATGTGTAATTAGCTACAACATGCGTATTTGAGTTTAAAAAAGATAACAGGCTGAAATTTCGAGCATGAGATCGCATCAAGCACAAAAGATCATACTTCCATACCGTTCGACACCGTGTCATACGTTGACATTGCATTTTTTGTAACAAAACCTCCCATTGTAATTAAATTCGAATTGGAGAGAACGATAACTGACCTGAAATTATGGAGCGTTTGCATTTGCGTAGGTTCGCAGCAAATACGAACTCGCCAACGGACGCAATCATACTTGTAACGTGTTCTGCCGCTCTCGGGGTTTGCACATGCAATATAGTTAGCATTCTGCGGTCGGAGTCCTTTATTTGAATCGCCTGCGCGAACCGAACTTTGGTACGAGAGACTTAGTGGTCGGCGAATTTTGCAAATACGTGACCTAATAATCGTAGAATTGCAGAAATTTGCCAATCGGAGAAGGATCGATGAAGCTTGTACATCGTTTAACCTATGACAGCGTGAAAGTTGTTCTCTAATAACGTAATTATTGACGATATTATGTCACTGTTGTCAAATGAGTACAAAAGAGTATATTACTAATGCGAAAAAAAACAAACAATATAATGTCCTTGCGATCAAGTGTGGAATTATAAATAAAAATACAATTGCGATTAATAATTATTACTCGGTGTGTTAATGGGCGAAAAAATTATTTCTCCTTCAAATGAACTGTACGATAATTGACAAGTATTAGCGAATAGCAACCACGCAGAGAAACTGCTTCATCATCATGAAAGTGTCTCTTTTTGAAGAGATTATAGTCTTTGCAGTAATTGTATGTTTTCGTGAAAATTGTACTTGTGTAAAAAATCACACAATGACATGACAAAATTATACTTGAAATGAAAACCAAGCTAATATACTTCTATACTGAATATTGAATGTAATTGAGATAACCATATAGCAACATTAAAGTCACGGTTGAAAATGTGAATAAAATGTTTTTTAATTAGTGTACTTTCTTTGATCTCGGTAGGTATATGAATGCACGGATTAAAGAAATGCGATAGCGAACCGAAGGATTACGATTTAAGCGGAGGCCGACAGTGGCAAGGGAGCTTATTTTTGGAGCTTTGGACGGACATGACAAATTTACGCAGACGAGGCGGCACCTGTCACAGGCATGAAATATATCGATTTACGAATGGACTGCGGAGTTTTCCGGAGATACAGACATCCAATTACTTCATGGAAGAAACAGGCGCGTGTGGCGGTCTCTGTTGTAAATATAGCGTCCGATAAAATCTCGAATGACATGCAATATTAATGTAATTTCTGGAGAACGCACATACAATGTTGTATAAAATTTATACGTTACTTCAAACATTATATTACATACTATCGTTTGTTTGTTATAAAAAACTGCAGAGAAATTTATGAATACGACTCTAGCAAAAATGTAATGGATGAATGTTTCCGAAACGGTTGCGAGATATCAGAAAATGTTTTTTAGCAGCCGCGTGCGAATTCACAACTTCTCAAAGCATAAAAGTTGAGTAAATCTACTATGATATCCTAAAAAATCTAAAATTCGATACGTGTATGTACATGATGAAAGTTAATCATGCACGAATGGAGAGAACGACGTGAATAGTCGCCACAAAATTAAACTCTCATAGGAAAAGCAGAAAATTCCGCGATACGGACGTGCACCATTAATTATACGAGTTAACAGTTCGATCGATACGCATAAAAATACGACAGATACGCATAAAAATACGTCACGTTTAGAACATACATTTTTGCATTACATACCGACACGTATATTAGATTTAAAAAAGTATGAGGAATTTATTTATTTATTTATTTTTTTCAAATTTTCAGTAATTTAAAGATATTTATTAATTGCTATGTCATATATACATAATGGGAACTTATAAACTCTTTAAATAATATCAAAAGCAACATATCTAATTATAGTAGTTAAGGAACAAGAAAAATAGCAATAGCCATAACTTGATAAACAAAATTTTTTATGTAATAAAAGGAGCACGCTGGATATGTTTTCTTTTTTTTTTTTTTTTTTTTTTTAATTTAAAAGGAATGGATATGTTTATCTACGAATGTCAATGAATTCTGCGGTAACGCGAGATATACCGCGACATACATGAGATATGATAATGCGGGCTTACGTAACGCGAGCAAGAATGGCCATGGAAGAAAGGGAATAAAAGACGGTTGGAAATGAGGGATCGTGGCCGCACGTCGGAAAAGCAACCGGCGAGATTGATGTGTCCGTAAGTGAAAGGGTCGAAGCGCGCACGAAAGCGCTTGTATGCGAGGAGAATACTTTTTCCGAGTTTCGCGAATAAAAAGCAAACGCGCGCGCGCAACATCGCCGTGAAAAACCTGGCGGAGTAATTAAGCGCGCGAGTAATTACACGTCGCTGGCTTCGAGCGCGTCGATACCTCGATTTTCTGTCCGTGAGAGTTGTGCGAGTTCGGCGTTTTCGGTTAAGATCGGACGCGCAAGAGAGAAGAGCCGGGAAACTTCAAATTACGCTTCTCGCTTCGTGCAAAATGTACTTCACGCGTAGTGGAATGACAAGAGCGATAATTTCATGGCTACATTTAGAGGAACAATTGTTTTCTAACATCTTAAAAATTTATTGTAATAAAAAAATATTTTTCTAAATCTAGCGCGTGTATCTATCCAGAAGAAGTCAAAGAAAATCGATACCTACAATTAAATATGCATACAACAAAGTTTGGACAAAAAATATAACAGAAATATGATGCATTACACATGGCACGCGTTCAATCGGATTTTACGGGAGTCGCTTGCGCGAAATGCACGTTGCGAAAACGAGAATGGCGGCATTTTACATGCAGTCGGTTGGCGATATCAGAAACGCCGCGTGTGCACGTGACGGGCCGCGGCGCGGCAACGTCACGCGATTTTCGTGAAAAAAACAAACAAAAAGAAAACAAAACAAAAAAGCAGCCATCCATTTCCGGCCACGACACGCGGACTAATGGCAGACGGCTTTTCATTACGTCTGTGCATCGCGCGCCGACTGCCGATAGAGCTTTCACCATCACACACACATACACACAAGTCGTATTTTATAGGACAAATATAAACAAATATCTCCAGCTATAAATAGTGGAGAGAAAATATAATAACTCACAAGCGACTGCTAGAAATCGATTCGCATTACAATCGCCAAGTCAGACAATGGTCATTGAAAATTCACAAGTTTATCCGATTAATTTATTCGGATCGTTTATCAAATCTCTATCAATTAATATCGATGCTTGAGCATTGAAAGTAATTGAAAAATTCTATGTCGTAAGATTAGCTCTAACTATCGCTTGGAAAAATACGAGAATCGGACTCTGACCATGTTTCTCTGAGAGAAGTCAGTTTAATAAATTGATACCACAGCTTGGCTGCACTCCTTGGCAACAGAAATCTATTAGACACAACATTTGGCATCCCCGCGAGCTCTCTCATGGACTTTAACGTGATCGTAATTACAAAAGCGACGTTACAAGTGACCACGCCATGCGACGCGACCTGGATGTGTTTTTGTCCGCCTGTATTTACAGCGTTAAAATGACTTCGTTCAATAATAATTGCAGCTCGCGCACACTCGTGTGATAAGATAAAAAGTAACACGTATACATATATACTACCACGAATGTGGTCATAGTAGGTCTTAATCGGTTTGCCACGAAAATAACCTAAGGCCACTGAAACAAGTAATTAGTATGACTTTTAAAGTGATACTCCGATAAATGGTTGTGATTAAACTCATAAATCGTTTAACTCGTGAAAATACACACACACTAGAGCATCAAGGAAATATTGGATTTCCAACAAAATCAATGATCATAATATAAAAATAACACGATGATCAAAGAAAAATCATGTTATGACAATTGTAAATTATATCTTATTTTATATATACCATTACCATATGCAACGTGAAATAATTGCACTTGAGAAAAGATATCTTTATATCCTATATAAATATAATAAATAAATAAAAACTACTTTATAACATGAAAATACATTTGAACAAAACGCAAATAAGAAAAAATTACATAATTGAAGTCGCTCGTAATTGATCAAAGTTGAACTACTGCAGACTTTTGCTTTATCTTGGTTTTTGTATTGTATTTTTCCACGAACAACACGTGACGGTCGAAGTACACATGAAACGTTAACTTTTTTGGTTTTTACTCTCGTTGAGGCAAAAAGCTACGATGAGAGAGAAGATATCTATCGTCATACTTAGCGATTATTCGATAGTCGCAGTAAGTAAATATATCTATACTTTCTCTGACATTTGTTGTATTTTACAACAGTCGTGATGACGCATCCGCTAAAATTTTACTTGTTTTATCGGAATCTCGCCAGATAAAAGCAACGATAAAAGCTGCACTCATGTCGACAAACTCGTTAAAAAGTCATTTTATGACAACCGGCTGAGAAAAAGTTCAGCCATCGAAGATTGAATCTTGACAATTCTAATGTCTTGCTAATGAGCGATGGTCTATAAATTTTATAAGTGTTGATTTGCACATAATATTTGATCAATTTTCATGCAGCATATGGCAAGTATGTGTCAAATATGTTAAAACATCATGTATTTAAACTGCTCTTAGCATCTCAATAAAAGAGATTGTATATTTAAAATATCAAAGGATTATTTTTCAAAATAAAATACAGACGGGCTTTGTTTTGCTTTAAAAGAGCGATTCATTGTCTTCTGATTCATTTACCTTTTAAATAATTTACTCTTTGCTTTTTGTAATATTTCTAACATTATAAAAGATGCACTCTTAATAAAGTGTAAAACACTAAGTAAGTACTGTAATTACTAAGACTAATTAGAGACTAATTTGTTTTTTTCATTTCATAGAGATTTTATACATCAAAAGTAGTTTTAACAATTTATAATATATACGTGATATTTTAATTATCTCTTTTATTTTTATTAATTGATTAATTAATTTGTTCTATTGTAACTCAAAAAGATATTTTCTCTTTTTTATCGCAATTAAGCAAATATTATTGATCACATACAAAATTGTGTTTGTTCTTTCAGAATTTAAAAATAAATTTGAAATAAAATGCAGTCCTCGAATCGACGCGGTAATGAGTTGCAACAGAATCGCGCTCACGCTAGCATCAGCCAAGAGAAGAAAACAAAGGTAAATACTCACGAAGCCAAACACGTCTCGTCAAAAACTGCAAAGAAATCTCGCATTCCGAGCCGGACGGGCGGGTTCAGTGGTCGACTCCTCGGCGGGCGTTACATAATTCTTCGGTCCTGAGGTTGTGGCTAACACACAGAAGGAGAACGAAGATGAGAGGAGAAGCAGGGTGAATCTAACTGTCGGTGATCGCTGCCAAAACACGGTCAAGCGTCGCGCCGTGAATCTTCGCGCGGGAAGTTTACGATCTCGCACGCGTGACTGCTCGCGGCGTCGTATAGAAAAGCTTGTAAAGCGACGACGGCGATAGCGACATCGGAGCGAGAGCGAGAACGCGCAAACGATAAAGCAAACGAGAGTTGCGAGTCCAATGTGACGATCGAAATGACCGGGTCCTTTAAACAACGTCGAATCGGTACGTCGGTCGGGGCTTGGTTAGTCGGCCGGTCGACCTCATGGGATTTAAATGGCCGGATAGAAGGATACCGAGAGAGCACCGTTATACGCGCGCTCAGTGTGAGAGAAGTGCCCCGGGCGATTTAAAGGGCTAGCGCACCGCGCCAAGGTTTCTTGCTGGCGTCACGCGCGAACCGGCCTCCGAATCACGTGCGAGCACCAAGCGGCGAACATATGAGCGCTTCTTCATGCGAGGAATATTAACGAAATTGCTGATGCGGGAACTGACGGGAGAGAGACGCGTTCACGCTGTTGCTGCTGCTACCAGTATACGGCGCGGTGCACGTTGTTTGCACATGCACATATGCACACACATTCGCAACGTCACGAGTTTACAGTGCAAATAAAAGTCGCGCTCAAAGATTCTTTGTTTAACTATAATATTCAATCCGGGCACCATCACAACAACAATTCTCGTTCATCCTACGATCTCGATCGTTGTTTAAATTTTCGCTCTTTCCGCATTGCGAAAACCGGTTTCGTGCGTAATACTCGTGTCACTGTTATCCCTTTTAATCGGCGAGTCAAGTTTCTATCTCTCGTTGTTCTCCGTATTCACTTTCTTCCCGGATTTATTTACTACTCGTGGTCGATCGCAGAACGACGACTCGCGCGTCGACGCGCACGGCGCAACACGGGCTGCTGTCAATGGAACGCATCATCTCGCCAAACCGAACGACTATCACTCGCGAAAACAAGAACGCGTAAGAAAAACCGAACGCGGCGTATTTACACACACGTTGTTGTTGTCGTAGCGAGCAGGCACCTACCGTCTGTGTATTGTCGCGCGCGTATTCGCGCGTGTACAGAACACGAAACCACCGCGCACAGCATCCACGTTCCACCATGGGGGATCCGCGACCGACCGCGCCACCGCCGCGTCGAATCGCCGTCCGCCAGCGAAAGTAGTGCCGCGCGCTGCCGAAACCGCGAATCCGGACGGCGCGCGCCTTCGAAATTCGCGAACGTCACATATACGTGTCACCACAGATGATAACCGGTATTCGACAAAACTGCACGCTGATTTTATACGCAAAATAATGTACGATAAAATACTCTAGCACGCTTCTTGAGAATCTGATGAATAAGTACGTGTACATAATATGTGTGTATTATGTTTTTTATATATTAAAAAATAGAAGATGTTGTCGAACATATTAAATATAAACATTTAGAAAATTTACTTTGCGACTTGTGTGTTCGTGATTTGTTTAATAAGAAATATTTGCAAAGCTTAGATGTTTTAAAATTATAACTGCAAAAATGCTTGAACTCGCTTGCGAGTAAGTGTAAACATATGCGCGTTTCAGTTATTCTTTATATAGATTTTTTGTTTTCTCTTGACAAGACTATATATTGAGATATAGTAGAATCAAATACTTAATTTTATGAATGTGTGTGTGTGTGTGTAATTGTAGTGGAAATATTTAATACATTTACTAAAAATACATCGCTTTAAATATACATGATCTTAAAATCACTTTTTTAATTATGTATCACTTAAAAACAAACTAAATATAAGATATGTGTATGTATATAATACGTGTATTTTTTTATTAATCGTACTTATAATTACATAACCCCTTTTACTGGTTGCCTACAATCGCTCACACACACAGATAAAAATATTCCAAAAACCGATTTACAATAAATATGAAATTACCAGTTACGCGAGAAATTGCAAACACCATTAATATTGCATTGACGTTGTACTTCTCGTGGCAACAAGCGGAAAGCAAATCAAATCCCGGTGCAATCATCAGTCGCGCGTATGCATTATGCTACAACATATAATTGAGCACGCGCGATCGAGCAGCGACGAAGTTCGTTTCGAAGCCGCGAAGTGGCGCGCAGCTGCGGAAGTGACGTTGCACGCAGCGCAATATGGCGGACGTTAGACAACGTAAACAGAACGGTGATTACAGCAGCTCGTATGTGGGTGAGTTTTTCTCTTGATTTTTTGGCATTTAGTCAGGTAGGAGGAAACAGCGCGAAACTGCTTAACGCAGAACATTCGCCGTTAAAATCGCGAACGGTCGCAATTTATCGTGTCTCGAGCGCAAAACAGCTGTACCTGAAGCGGTCGTGCCGTGTCCATGCTGTTTGACACTTTGCTCATGCCGATCGTTTTTACATTGATTGTGGTGTTTCGTCTGTTACCTCTTTCTGTATTTGTAGAGTTTATTTCTAACTGTGTGATTGATACAGTTACGTGACATGTAGATGTGAAAAGAAACTGGGTGAAAGAGAGACAGAGAAAGAGGGAGTGAGAGAGAGAGAGAGAGAGAGAGATGCGGCGCGAGAATTCCATGCGAAGGACAAAGCACGCGACATACGTAGATTGTGCAACCATGTCTCCGTATTGAGTGTAACCGAACGTTGCTGTCTCGCATGTCGGTTCGACATGTCGCGTGGCTCGGTGAGAGAATATCAAGCGCGAACAACATCATTCTGATAAGAGTTAAAACGTGCTCTCTCGCGTAATAGGATACGTAATAGGATAAACGCGATGACGTCGCGCGAGTGGACAGTCGTCGACGTGAGTGTCTATAAATATCACGCTTACGCCAGGATCGTCGGTAATAGATGAAACGACGGATGAACGAGAGATCCTGTCAAAAAAAGGAATGACGTAAATGTCCGAAGCACGGAGTCTTTCGTAGGTGTCGCCTTCTCGTGGCGAGGATTAAAAGCGTTGCAAAAGCGAGGGAACTTGGAGCTCTTGCGCGTTCGATTAATCAGCAAAATTAACAATTTTATGATAATTTATGCACATGTATAATGTCAGTTTTCTAATTACCTAACAATATATGACGTGCAAATATACGGATCGCAATTGCGTGGGATTGTTTGAAGCATTACAAAGTATGATAATTGCAATAGAAAGTGAAAACGGAACAAGGAAATCGACACGATTGGCAGGAGAATGTTGTTGTAACACGTTATCATTATCGTATGTGTGCATTCATTTCCTTTTACTGATGCATTCTACATGTGTTTGAAAATCTTAAAAGTAATAAAGAAAGGAACAACTTGTGCTTTGCTATAAATTTTTTTACATGCACATGTAGAGTTTTTTTTTGAACATGCAAAATTGTTAATGTTTGCAAAATTAATATTAGTTGATACGAGCATTAAACATATAATTAATATTAATTGATGACCACGCTTGTGTAATAATCGCGCATTCAGCAGAGTTGAGACTGCAAGTCACAAAATTAGTGTGAATGGCGGTTGCGCAATTATTTGATTTATTCAACAGTGTTAGAAAATCATTTGCTGTAAAACTTGGATAATTTCACTTTTAATTTAATTTAATTTTTTATATAGTATTCTTTAAGATATACACAAAAAAACGGATTATCTTATACACTTGTAACTTTATCGCTAGCAGCAATAACATATATTGCCAGATGAGAGTAAGACAAAAATAAAATACGCGGGAAAGAGCGCGAGACAGATAATCAGGTTTCAGCGTATCTTGCTGACGTCGGCTGATTTGATTTCTAGAATTAAAAATATCAAAGAGAGACAAAAACACAACGTGCGAGAAAGGAAAGGAGCGTTGGAAAATGCGGATTCTCGCGTGTTTGTAACAAAGTTGCCTTTTGAAATCGGCATATCGCTTTAATCCGAGGACGAGTCACGCGTATGTATACGCGCTCGTACATACGCTCTGTTTCTGCGAGAAGCATTAGCGAACGCGCGCGTTTTTCGCGTCGATACAGAGATACGTGAAATCCGGTCTCTCTTTCTCTCGTGATGTCGTCACGGTAACGCCTCACAGCAGGAAGTCGTAATATTATTCCGCATTAAATGAAATCCGCGCGACACAATGTCAGATGGGAATAGCGCTCAAAGCGATGCGACAACGCTCGCGTACCGGCTGCATATATGAACGTACACACGTGTGTATGTAAGCACAAAACGTGTATAGCTGTTCGGGGATTGGAAATGAGAGTCGCATATTGGCGCGCCTATTCAGCCCGACGTAGCGCGTGTTTTATTGAATAGCATCGATAGCTTTGCCTTGCCGTGTATGCACGTCCGATGGAAACGAGCCCTGGCTCCGCTTTCCCGATAGTTTACGACGGTCCGTCGTCGGACGGAAACAACGCCTCACAATAAATTTCTGAGCCGCTCGCGATAAATTAGGCGGAAGTCCGGCGTTACACACCGGCTTGCTCGTCGGAGCCCGAGACAATTCACCGAGTTAATTGAAGCTGATTCCTGCGGTACTTCGCCTTCCACTTTACAAACATGTTTCTTTCTCTCTCTTTTTTCTCTCTCTCTCTCTTTGTAGTATAACCACAATGAAACATTCTTTTCCTGGACATAATAAGACAGAGTCGCGGTCAGGTTGACAATGAAAAAAGTTCCCACACAGCTTATTGCTGCGGCTTGGATCTACCGCGAGTGTACTCTGACTTATAGAAATGAGCACATAGGCAATCGTAATGATTTTCTTTCTTCAAGACTATTTTCTTCTGTGAAGTTTCTCTTACATACATTAAAAAGTAGTGCAGCGTATAGGATGTCCTCAAACCGATGGATACACAACAGAAAACATTACTTCTACGAATACAAGTCAAAAATGTAGATTAAATAAATGTTTTTATGAAAGTACTTTGTTTTATATAATTAAAAGAAAAATAAGAGGAGATATTTTGGAGAATGTAGTGCAATAGTGTATTAATTTGTGTCTTTACATTCGCGATAGATACTTTCAAGCTGTAGCAAAGTAAATTTTTTATATATAAAGATGTCAATTGATTGACAAGAGATCTAACAATTGAGCCAATATAAATGCTCGTTCTCAACGTGATCAATACGCGTTCTTACACACTTAATATGTAAACTGCTGCGTATCTCCGTCCGAGTTGAATTCATTTATTGGATTCATATTCTCGCGTTTGTGCACTTTGCTAATTAGACTAGCATTATTCAGTCAGATGAATGAAAAACGATCAAATAATGATACATTATTTAGAAACAATAGAAAACATTTCTTGCTCCGTGTTAGAATGTTCTTTGGTCCAAAGAATTTTGCATTCTTTTTCGACAATAATTTTATTTTGTGTTTTAAATTTAAAAAATATATAAAGAGTATTTTATACATTATGTGTAAAAAAAGTAAAGTGAGATATTATTTGATAAACATAATTAGAATATATGATGCCAATATTTTTGCGATGTACAGCAAGTACATCTTTTCAGTTGGCGTTCGCTGCAAATGTATGAAATTACGTATGTCACATGTTTCTAAATTAAACTCACAAGCTTGTTATATTTCTTCTCTGTTAGCGCAAGTAGACTACTAGTCACGTACGTCACACATCGTGTCATAAATCTGGACAAAAAGCGACATCAAACAGAACGATTCAAAGGTCAAGAACGTTCAAGGTTCACAATGCATAACATTCAGAAATAATATTAAGTAACATAAATATCAAGAATGCGCATAAAGTTTTACTTTTTCATGTTATATGTCATAATTATGCGGACTTAGTGAAAATTAGCAGGAATTAATACAATAGCGCGCATAAAATTAAACAATTTAAAATTGCTCAGTCATTAAAAAAACTATTAAATAGTAAAAAGTTACTCTAAACTTTTTTATTTATGTTATATTTTCTATTTACATTACACAAAAGTTAGATACATATTTATTATTTCTTTTAGTTGTACATATATATGTATGTTTTTTCTATATATTGTTACATATACATATGTATATGTATTTACATATATATGTACATATATATGTTTGTATTTGTATATATGTATAATCATCTTACGCGGAAAATCCTGTCGGCGCTCATATGCATGCCCCACTACGAAAGCGACGTTTTCGCGGCCATGACAGCCGGTTTCTGACGATGTAGCGTCGGCACTCGTGGGATGCTGCCAGCTCGCGAAGTTTGCACGACCCAAGAGTTGCCGACTACCAACCGGGATATTTCTAGTCCGGCTCTCTTCGCGGACTTAGTACCCGTGTGTCGCGTATGCACGGCGCATCTACGCGACTAAGTTGTGTTGTGTTCCCGATAAATATTTCGTGCTTGTTTTGATCTTGCCGGACCTGTACGATCTGACGGATGTGAGAGTCGGAAATATGGCCGACCGGAAAACCGTAAGAGCAAGACAGAAGTTCGATCCTTCAGGGTCAAGGTTACCGGAAAGGTTGTTGTCGGACACCATGAAGGAACCAACGAGACCACCTAGAACAAGAACGCAGCAGCCAACGACGGTTCATAATTCCGATTTTGGAAATGTTATGCAACGCAGCGTCATTGTAGAAGCGCGCGCGCAGCAAAGGCCGAGTTAGTCAGACAAGTTTTCGGAAACGCGATCGTTTTTTGCCGATAAAAAAATTCAGTGAAAACTGTTTAAAACAGTATTTAATTGCCAATATTTTTCACTCATGTTTTTTTTTATTTTTGTATAAATAAAATATATACAGCAATATATTCATACTTAAAAATGCAATAAGATTATAATAATAATAATAATCGAACGACACTAATGTATTATTTAAAAAAATCTGATTTTAGCCGAGAAGGCCTCGATGACGACCCTCGACGAGAACGTGAATCGTATACCACGACAACAACGCAAAATAGCTGAAAATATGGGTGAGTCAATTTTCTTAGCGAACCTAGTGTTTGTTCGATCAGTCTTTTTTGAATCGTTTATCCGTCCGCGCGTTTCTTTATTTTTCGAGTCGCAAATTGCGTCGCTGATTACGGTCTCAGCTCTGCCTGCTGAAAGCCTCCTAAAAATGTAACGATTCCGAGCGAATTTCGATGCGACGACCGACTTCTTCTGCGCACACGAGAGCGCTCCTCTTTCTTTCGTAAAATACTTTTCCTTTGTGTACGAATGAAAGCCAACAAAAGCGTCCCGTTGACTCGTCGAGAATTCTCGCTAGATCAGATTTTGCGATGAGTTCGCGCGGCTAGTAGCTTTCTCGGGCATTGCCCGAGTTCTTCTTGCAATTCTTGCGAGAGGTTTGTCTGGAGTTTACAACTTTTCCGAATTGTTTGCGGCAAAAGCCGTCTTGTTCTTTCGAATTCACGTGAATCCTCGTAATATCTCGACCGCATGTATTTCAGACGTGACGCGAGAGACACTGAAAGTTGGTATTGGATAGAAAAAGCTCCGAAATATATATTTTTATTTTTACATATATTTTTTATTTTTCTCTCTTTTGAAAGTCAAAAAATTTTCCTTGCTAAACGATTGACAAAAAGTATATATGTAAAACATATGCTTTAACACATATACATATACAATATACTTATATATAAATTACAGGCTTTTTCTTTAATAATATATTTTGTAATATAATGTGTACTATGAGAAGCGATTATTTTTGTCAAGCAGATGAAAACAAAAAAGATAAAATAGTTTTTAATTCTAAATGTTCTTTAAAACAAAATAATTTTTGTTACGTAGCAAGAAATGGAATGACGGAGCTTCCATGCTTTAATTTTCCGGTATATGTTTTCTTACCGTGTAATTATTACCGATGCTCTCGTGATGTAAATACCAGTCGGTCAATTAGCTTATTATATCTCAGAGTAGTAATTTCAAGAAAAATTTCTTGTGTTTCTTCTCTTTGTTCGCTCTACTTGGAAAATAAATAATATCCATCTTGATAGTAACTTGATATTGCATATTTTTTGTAATATTTCTATCATGTGAAGAATTTGAAAATTTATAAATGTTTTTTTTTATTTTAGTACATGCGACACTATGATGATAATGCTAATCAACTTGGTACATTTTCTCTTTTCGACACACTTGATGAAATATTTAACGACATAATTTTTCGGGTTTATATTTGATGTTTCTGAATCTCTTTCTCTCTCTCTTTCTTTTTCTGATTGGTCAATTTACTGTTCGTCGCGCTGACAGTTTGAATTCCTAATCGCTCTTACAGCTGATCCGAGTCATGTGTCACGGATCAGCGCGTTAAACACGTAACCAGCGACGGATTAGACTTGAACTATTTGTTTTTACGCTACATGCAATAAATTATACTGAGAACTCGGTTACATGTGTCGTGTCAAGGTCTACGTGTATAATTTCCTTGCCATATCCTTCCTCTCGTGCTCTTTTGGGCAAAAGGATATGAATGCGAGACAGAAATGGAATTATGGTAAAAATACAGTAGCTTTTGATTTGCGTTTACTATGTTTAATATCGTGTTTTAGAATTCTTCCAAAATGTTGTGCTAAACTATATTAACATAATTTTTAAACCTTTTTAATTAAGAATAAATTATTCAAAAACATTTATTTTGCTTGACTAAAATCTATCTATATCGAATAAATTTTCAAATATATTTTAATATTGCCGATCAAATAATATTTCCTTTTATTATTAATTTTTTCTTTATCTTTTTATTATCTCATGTTATCATATATTTATTATTAGTTTTTTTTTAATGAAAATTGCTGTCTGTCGCAGATTATCTAGAAAAGAACGATCGAATAGAAAGGATCGCACCGAACGCACAAATGCAGAACACATCAACAGACGATGGGCGACCTGTGCAAGTGGTACTTGCTCATCCGGATCATACCTTCGAATTAGATGAAGATGCATTGTCGGAAATTCTTTTACAAGACGACATAAAAGATAGAAGTGTGGTTGTCGTCTCTGTTGCAGGTGCCTTCAGGAAAGGCAAAAGTTTCCTCCTTGATTTTTTTCTTCGTTACATGAACAACAAGGTAGGTTAGGTCAATATCTGGAAATTCGAAAAAATGTTTTCGTTTTATGTAATTTTTATTTGTCGATATTAAAGAAAAATAACACGAGATTACAAAAATATTTAAATTTATATTATTTCATGTTCGCGTTTATCATCGACTGACATCCAATGAAATTGTGGATAATCACGAATACATCGATTATGTGTTACCTTGACCAATAGTACACATTACAAAATAACACTGACTCTTGGTTGGGCGCCGAAGACGAACCACTGAGCGGTTTTTCTTGGAGGGGCGGTTCTGAAAGGGACACTACGGGAATACTAATGTGGTCGAAGGTTTATCCCGCTACCTTGGCAAACGGTGAAAAAGTCGCTGTCATTTTGATGGATACTCAAGGCGCTTTTGACAGTCAGTCAACGGTGCGGGATTGCGCGACGGTGTTCGCGTTAAGTACAATGCTGTCTTCTGTCCAAATATACAATCTGTCGCAAAATATTCAGGAAGACGATCTTCAACATCTGCAATTGTTTACTGAATATGGTAGACTGGCATTGGAAAGTTCTGAGAGCACGCCGTTTCAAAGACTGCAGTTTTTAGTCAGAGATTGGGTCTATCCGTACGAGGCCGAATATGGCGCGGATGGTGGAAAGAAATTGCTTGCGAAGAGGTTGGAGATTTCCGACAGGCAGCATTCGGAATTACAGAGTTTACGAAAACACATCAAATCTTGTTTTTCGGATATATCGTGTTTCCTCATGCCACATCCCGGGCTCGAGATTGCAACGAATCCTAAATTCGACGGTAGATTGTCCGAAATACAGTCCGAGTTCAAAAATCAGTTGAAAGTACTCGTGCCTATGATACTGGCGCCCCAAAATCTAGTGACCAAGAAAATCAATGGTCAGGTTGTGAAAGCAAAAGATCTATTGGAATATTTTAAAAGTTATATTAATCTTTACAAAGGAGATGAATTACCCGAACCGAAAAGCATGCTAGTGGTAAGTAAAAAAAAAGGATAGAGAGTGGAAAAAAGAGAGGAGAAAGAAAATTCTGTAATTTTTGCTGTTATTTTTATTTACAATATTTTTTTATGTACAGGCTACAGCGGAAGCTAACAATTTAACTGCTGTAGCTGAAGCCAAGGATTTGTATCTTCAAATGATGGAAAACGTTTGCGGTGGGGGGAAACCGTTTTTGGCGACCGCTCATTTAGACTCGGAACATAATCACTGCGTGGACTCGGCTCTTCGTCAATTTCAGAATAAACGAAAGATGGGTGGAGAAGAATTTAGTAAAATATATATGGAAAAATTGATCAAGGTACATATTTTTATATGTAAAAGTATATAATCATTATAATTTTTTTCTTATTTTGTCCTGTTTTATTGAAAAAATTTATTCTTTTTACAGGATTTGGACGAAGCGTTCTTGCAATTTAAGGCGCACAATGAGAGTAAAAATATTTTCAAAGCAGCGCGAACACCCGCAGTGTTCTTCGCACTTGCTGTAACTATGTATATTTTATCCGGAATATTTGGTCTTGTTGGTCTGTACACAATAGCGAATATATGCAACTTCTTAATGGGCTTCGGCCTTCTCACGCTTATACTATGGGCTTACATCAGGTATACTATATTATCACATGTGTAAAACAACTTTGTATTATTGTTCATTTTCTTATTGTATTTTACTTGAATATTAATCAGGTATAGCGGAGAATTCAGAGAATTTGGCACACAGATAGATGATATGGCCAATAAAATATGGGAGAATGTAAGTATAAAAATTATAGAACTTAAGTTAATTGAAAGCTTTCTTATGCATTTCCTATTCAAATTTTTATCTCGTATGAATAAACAATGCTTTCCTGATGAAAAACTATATTGTTCACAGTGTACTAGTGAAAATCAATATTTGAAAAAGGTAGAGATTTGTTTACTTATTAATGTTATATAAACGTGTAATATGTATTTTTTTCTCAAAAACAATTATCATTTACTTAAAATATAAATTTTCATTATTTATCAATAAAACTTCTTAAAGAATTGATAGTATGAGATATTTTTATAAAAGAAATATTTAAATTTGCACTTAAGTTACATATATACAAAATTTCTATACATAAACAGCACTTGTCACACTGTGTATATCTTGCATATTATTGAGTCTTTCATCTATTACAATTAATATGTAACATTTTTTTATTGCAACAGGTCTGGCTATGCGCTCATCTTTGTTTTAAATTAATATATAAATTAAGATACCTGATCCTGTCCGTTATCGTAATCATATTTGCAATACCTATATGTCATATTACTTACCTCGTTCTTCGTAAACATGGCTATATATGATCTCACGCTTTAATTCCTTTTAAATTTTAATTCTGTAATTTACTTATCAACCTCATTATTTTTCGTATCGCTTCAATATATTTTTGATATGTTTTAACACGTTTATGTGTTTCACTTAATTCTTTTTATCAAAACAGTGTTTAGTATGATCCACGTTAATATCACCCTCTTATTTCTCTTTTTTTTTATTCCTGTGATAAGCTGAGTGCTAACAGGAGCAAATATCGAAAAGGTATGGCATTTGGCTGGCTACATATATTCAAATGTTTGATAATAAGTGTTTTATTGATTATACTTTTCTTAACTGTTCTATTGACTATACTTGTCTTCAAACATTACAACTACTATAACTGTTTTATCAAAAAGCTTTATTGCAGTTGTGTAACTATTATTTCATTTCTGTGTTATAAATTTTATAAATATATATTATTTTGTAAAACTAATAAATAATTCATAATTTTGATACTTTTTATAGACTGAGACATATATAATCTTACGTTCAAAAGTATAATTTGTTGCATATGAAATAATGATGCAAAAAATTGTTTTTGTTTTTGTTCAGTTCATGAAGCCAATCTATCAACACTTCGTGGAGAAATCAGTGCCTGGCGGTGTCATGGCAATGGCGCAGGTTGCTGAAATAGCGGTAACAAATTCAACATTGAACGCCACTGTCACTGCCAATGGCAAACCTAAATCAATGTAATATTCATTCCTACAATGGCTCGATTATTCATACCAATTGAAATGCTATATCCTTATATGTTAATATTACTATAAGTGGCAACTAAAAAAAATTTTTACAATACAAATAATCTTTTGACACCGCCATAAATACTTTTTTCTTAAATCAGATTACGACTTAAACATACTAATCTAAAATGACTGTGAATGTATATACACATGAATTATTCTACTCGTAAAACAGCGTTAGTTTGGTGGAAAATCGTGTGATTATTAGTATTGTCTAGTTTCTAGTATATCCTTGGTATAATGTTGTTAAAAATAAAATATTTCTTATATACACTGGTGGAAGATATACTTATTATTGTAGTTTGATCTGAAAGTTTTATTACAGGGATGTTAATATACCTTAAAAAGTTACACAAGTTTATATATTAAACCGTAGGAAAATGCATTTGTAAAATGTTGAAAAAGAAATTGAATTTGTCTTTCTTGTTTTTCATTAAACACATATACAGTCTTTTTGATTTTCTAAGTTTTCTTTTCTTTTTCATACATAACTAGGATTTTGTTTCGTGCACTTTTGCTTTTTAAAATTAACCTGTTTGATATTTTATCTGTTATTTATTATGTGCTTAGTCTAACAAGTTTCAGATTACATTTGTGCCAGAGATGCTCTACGTCAGTTAATTGTATCAAGCTATTGGTTAATAAAAGAGAATGTATATACTGTACGATTACGTTATTCTGTATTTGAAAAAGTGATAAAGATACGTAGAATTTGCTGACATACAATGTATGTAAACAAAATTTTAATTATGCGCCATATTTTTTTCTGTAGTATATAAATACAATGCTCCAAATTCGTTATATTAACCTATTTAGGTGTAAGATAAATCTTATTGCCAACATATTGTTAAATAGTGCTCAAATTTGTATTGTAGATGATGCTGGACTGTTTTCTAGATTGCTCATTGAATAGAACTACTAGATCTTTTATCTAAACAATACTGTTTCAAAGTTGTCAATTTTTTGATGTTATATATACATATATATATTATTTATTTATATATGTATATTTATCTCTACAAAATGATGTATACAATTTATTATAAAAAATTTTGTTCAATGAGTAATTGTGGCAATACAATTTGATATATGCGTATATATGTATTGAAACTTTCTACCAAGTCTTGCCAGTTAACTGCTATACTTTATGTTTGAGTTATGTTATACATTTGATAAAGTGATATGTTTATGTGTTTGTAATTCAGAGAAAATTCTACAGTTCAGATATACACTATGATATTCAGTAACAAATTAAATTTTTCGATTATGAAAGTAATAATTAATACATAGTTTTGAATATAACAAGTATAAAAAACCACGTATTTTTTATAAATAATGAAAACTAAAATAACAAAAATTTGTTTTGCATTTTTTCTGATATTGCAACTATGAGAAATTTACTTGGTGATGGTTTTACATATATAATAACATTCTCTGTAATTTAAGGGTTTGATATATTAAAATATTTCATCTATGAAGATACACAAAATCTCTCTCTCTTTTTCTATAGTAAAATATAATTGCTTTACTTTACAAGATATACATATATATCTTGTAATTTTTAAAAAGTATTAGATTATTGGGATTTTCGTATTTACATATACACGAAGATAAATATCAAAATGTAAACAGTTTAAAAAATATTTTTTATTTTTTATTTGCTGAATTATAACAATATTAGAAAGGCGGAAGGAGAGTTTGTATTATTAATATAGTCGTATTTGATGTTTTATTATTGTATTCAATTTAGAATGGAGTGGGTGTACATAAGTATAGCAGAAATGCACATTATAAAAAAGTGCCATTAACTTTATTTCTGGATTATGATTTTCTGTGAGTTACGTCTTACGTGCTATATTTATCTACTAATCTTGCAAAACTTCAGATTTTATTTATAATAAACTTTCATAAGGTGTGTATATATATATATATACACCTTATAATATATATATATGTAGTAAATAAATTTAGCACACAAATATATATTACAAAATTCAAATCTGTTTAAGTTCAGCATGATTGTGTGCAATTGATTAAACAGCTACTTAGCACGCGGTATCGTACTTTAAATTAAATTGAGATAATATATGTATGTAACAATCATTAAATCACAGTGTCAATATCAGAACGAATTTACTGTTGCGAAATTTTATAAGATAAGTAAAAACTCTGACATATTAACAAAATATATAATCACAATCCAATTATTATTATTTGCAGATGCCAATATTTATATGAATAAAACTTATACTATATTTTGCACAAATTGTGATGTAAAATTGTAAAAGAAAAATATAATCATGACATTTTTTATTAAATAATGTTTTATATGTAATTGAAACTATATTAACAAAAGATATCTTAATTACAACTTTTATATTTAGTATAAGAAAAATACACAGTTTTATTCTTTTAACCACTTCTTTTATACTAATATTATAATAAAAGTAATATGGAATAAATATATTTGTACATACATCTATATACAGCTATGATAATCAAAAACAAAAAAACTTCATTAAAATGCTACTAATTTTTTAAGATATATATAATACTTAGATAACACATTAAGACCATTTATAACAGAAGGTAAATTATATATATCGCAAATAGAAATATAAAAATATATTTTTCTATTTATGAAGTGTTTTATTTCTTAAATTAATTAATAACAATGTACATATGAGTATAATGTTAAATCTACAATTAAGTTTTAAACATTCTTCTTACCATATCATTACTTTTTTGAATTGATTCCTGTAATTTACCATTATAGATAATAAAGTGTTCTTTTACTGTCTGGTTATTAGGTTCTAATGTAAGTGCTACTTTCAAATCTGCCACAGCCTTTTCATTATCTTTCATACTTCCATATGCCACTCCTCTTCTATATAAAGCTTTAACATTGTTTTTATCTTTGTCTAAAATTTTGCTACAAAGAGTAACAGTGTGGTCATAATTTTTTTGACTTAGTTGACAAGTAGCCATATTATTATATAATGCAAGGCGTAAATCATTGATATCAGACTCCAATTGCTTGTTTAAGTCTAGGTCTGGGTCTGGTATTGGTTCCATTGTTATCAAAATTTTACATCCTCTACTAAATTTATGGAATGCATCGACGATTCTAGAATCTTTGAACAATTTGACACCCTGTTCTTTGTATTTCAAAGCTAAGTTATATTTCTCTTCTGCGCTCCATTCCCAGATCGATTTTTGACGTTCACATTGAGTCAGTGTGACCTCAAATTCCACTGTTACAGATTTATTACTGTCTTCTGACTGTTTCATAATAATAGTAATACGACTTTTCTCAAAGATATTCATCATTTGAATTGCTCGTTCAATTTGCTTATCAATTTCTGCACTTGCTTCACCAATAATTAACACTTTTTCACATTCACTATCAAGAATTTCAGTATAATATTTGTCTTTCAGATCATTTTTTGATATTCCTGTGACATTTATTTTCTGAATGGTAATATTACAGGTAGAACATTCCGTTGGTTTTTTAGAAAACACTCCAGGCTTCAATACATTCTTCTTGACGCTTTTGTCAGAAGATTCCCACAATTGCAACATAGTGATAACACCATTCAATTCTGTATATATAAAAAAGATTTTATTAATATAAACTGAAGCTTTAAAAAAGTAATAGATATCTAAAACTAGTAAGTAAAAAAATTAATGTGTTCGCGACTTTCTAACTTCAGTACATATGTCAAAATGTCACTTACTGTAAATAATAGTACTGAAGAATATTATAATGTAACCCGAAAATATTCGCCGTTTTATATTGTAGAAAAATTTGTTAATTCTTTGGTGTTATTCTATCGCCTTCTGGAATAATGTACTTATGCTCACTCGATGTGTTTTTACCAGAAATGAAAGAATCCGACAGAAAGAAGCGTCATTCTACCTTGTAAACCAAACTATATATTGAGCGTTAAAGTTATTCACAGAACGCGACAACGTATTACGCGCGACTAGACGCAAAAGCCAATCAATATGCTGTTTTTCCATAAGAGCACACTGCTGATTGGCTATTGCATCGCTTCTAGCTACGCGCAGGATGTTGTCAAATTCTGTCTGTAAGAAACTTTCTGTGTATGTACATGTTTTATATAGGGTGCTTTCTAACTACGTACGCACTGTGTAACACTGTGTTCATTAATTTGAGAAAGAGCATATTAGTGTGTCTCACTTACACTAATGAACAGTGTCGCTTGTGTACGTAGTTGGAAAGCACCCAATAGTATGGCTAGTTTTGGCCAATGTTTTATTTGTGTATACAGCCTTTAAAATAAGAAAGATACTGAGATGTGACAGAAAAAAAAACAAAGAAGAAGTATTGTTAAAATAGTGACAGTATAGTAGTGTATCAACGAATTACTTAAATACTGTGCAAAAGAGTACGAAAACATGCCAACATATGAAATGCCATTATTATTACGTATTATGAAAAAGGTATTATAAAATTTAGGTTATAAGCTATAATTTTTACTCATACTTGTACAATATTATTATTGTATATACTATTTGTTATAATATAACAATAAGTCATTATTATCATTTAGCATTTATGTGCTTGTGATTAATACTATATGCAAATACATCTATCTTCAATGTTTTTGGCATATATAAAATAAGAACTTTATATTTTGTAGCCTGAACTAGCAGCAACTTTAAAAAGAACAGCTGGATTAATATTTAACACTGGTGGTTTTATAAGAAAAATGGAAAATTGGGGCGTAAAACAACTTCCATGTAAAGCTAGTGTTCACGGTCATGTTTATAAAGAAGCAGAGTAAGCATATAATTATAATATGTAATATGATAAAATATAATTATGTATTACACATTGATACAAGTCAAATATAAATAACAAATAATATATTTATTTTTTTCCTTAGTGTTCAAATATTATTTATTACATATTTCTATGAAAATTATATACTTTTTCTATTTCTCTTATTTGTAGCCATTTTCTTATATATTTTGATGCACCTTCAAAAGAGATAGAAAAGATTTTAGATGAATGCAATCGAGATGTTGATATTGTTAGATTGAAGATATATAAACAAACTGAATTACAGAAGAAACCATGTACTTTTCATGAAGAAATGTTACCACCTCCATACAGGTAATTTTTCACAAATGTTTTTTATTTGTAACTAAATAATTAATATACAACAAAGTATTAAAATTGATAGAAACCAATGTGCTGGATGTTCTTGTAATTGTATATATATTAATTTTTTTCTTAAACATAAATTAATATATGAGAACAATTTGTATTAAACTTAAGTTATAATTTATAATAATTTAGTAAATTTAATTCGAATCTTCATGTGTAGTAATGTACACGTTTAAAGGAAAAAATATGTATATATAAAATTGCACATATATATCCGGTATTATATTGGTATTATATTAGCTTTAATACTTAGTTATATATTTTCACGAGTTTTTAAATTGTTATTGTAATTAATATATTTGACTGTTACACAGGCCTACTGTTCAAAAGTTAATAGAATCTTCAAAAAGACAGCATAGGAACAAATATGAATTCAAATATAACAGCGGATTGGACCACTATCCTTTTAATAAATAATTGTAGAAATTCTTTTATTATATAATTACATTGTACTGTAAAGATATCTCGAAAAACTTATAAATATTAAATATATCTATTAGAAAAAATAACTTGTATAATAATTGAGAAGTAATTTTCAAATATTAATTCACTTAAAACCTTTTACGTAATTTACGCCCCAACAATATTATATATCTATATTTGCATCAACAATTTTGTTCTTACACTTTTCAGTTTAAGTTAAAACCAGTTTAAATAAACTTTTACAAAATTTTTTAATCAGGTAAGTATATATATATATATATATATATATATAGTTTTGCTGAGACGATTTGATTGGCTGGAACGTGATGTGGCGTAAAGCCCGTGTCACACTACGTATTGCGGACTTGGATTGGATCGGGATTGCAGATTGCGGATCAGAAGTTAGCCAATCAAGACGAGGCAGCTTCGGATCCGGATTGCAGATCGCAGAATAGACGGCTTTCTATTTTTGCGATCCATAATGCGTGATCTAAACCAATAAAATACTGAATTGTAGTCACGTGACCCGTTCATGGACGAAGAAGCAAAATTAGTGATAACTGACAAGTCTATACAGGAGTCATTTAAATTCTGTTCATTCTGTGTTTTAATTTTAACTAGAGCCACAACCAAATCTTATTGCCAGATACGTGATATTCTTATGTTTCTAATAATATTTGCTTATTGTGTTTTAATAA
>NW_018020584.1:1207951-1227144 GCF_002006095.1 Pseudomyrmex gracilis | reverse complement strand
AGGGTGCGATCCCATGCAGTTATATTTCGCGTAACGCGTATCGCGTAACCAATCAGAGACGTTCCGCGTTTTCTTTACGCCTGTGTCAAAAAGTCACGTACAATTCGAACGTATTACGCGCGTTTGCACCAGTATATATGTGTGAGTGCAGAGCATGCAGAGTTCGACATAATCAATATGGAGGTTAGTATTTATTTATAAAAACTAAAATATAAAACTTTTTAAGTTATTAAAACATCAGATGAAGTAAAAAATTAAAACTTATAATATAATATTATATGATCAATATGTAATATAATTATTATTTTTTATAGCACATTCGATGTGGTTATTGTAATTGGTTGATGTCAAGTCAATGTGAAAATATTTTAGACCACACATGTTTTAAAGGATATAATGATGAAACAGATGCTGTACACATTGACGAAAATAATACAGCTATTATTGGTAAGTTAATATATAAAGTTAATATATAATACATCAACAGTTCCAAGTTTTGAATGCTTATCCGCTTCAACAGTTAATTCATCCAAAAAAAGTATAAATGTATAATTATATATATGAATTATATGTTATATTTTAATATTTTCTCTAATATTATCAATTCTATTTACAGGACGAAAAGAGTACAATCTATCACAAGAGTTACAAAAAGCTTTATTAGATGTTTTAAAAATACCTATTCCAGACATTGATGCTATAGATGGTTTTTTGAAAACTTTAGGAGAGGCTTTACGTCGATTGCCATACCAACAAAGAGTTATGTTACAAATTAAATTTCTTCAAATGACTACAGCAGCAGAGTTTCAAAACTATGATGACAATAATTAAAACTATGATGACAATAAGTTATATTACTCAAAGATATTTTTTTAAACCAAAAAATGATTAGAAAGTTATTTTTTATTAAAAAAAAATTATTTTGTTTAACCAAAGAAAGTTACTATATATATATATAAGTTATAAAACTATAAAATAAGAAATAATTATTATGTTTGTAATTATTTTTATTGGTAAATATATATAATGCACATTATTCATAGTTGTGAAATACATATATTTATTGTATGTAAAATACATTATACACTACATATTGATGGCAATTATTAACTTAAAAAAAGTTAAATGTTGTATTTTTACAATCTAAAACTATGAGCAACATAAAATAATGAAACACAAATACTGGGTTTATTTCATTTTTTCTACTAAAAGTAGAAAATTTTAAAGAATAAATGAGACATTATCAAAAGAATTATATTTCTATAATGATGAAAAATTCAATTATTTATCAATTATTTTAAAAGTATACAAGAAAGTATAACACGCATTTATGTACTTAAGACTAAATTATATATATTTCTAAGCTAAATAATGCATATAATACATATATATATATACATGTGTGCATTTACGCGCAATTTATTTTNCTTTGTTCACATGGATAAAAAATTTGCGTACTAGATACACGCGTATCCAATGAAGTGCAACGTTTAGTATTTCTGTTCAAACGTTCCAAGAGAATAGAACAATACTATTGGTTATACACGTTACGCTGCTGCTATTTTATGTTCCATGTGAACTAAGGACATTCAATTTCGCGTAATATAAACCACGTAACCTCTCTGATTGGTTACGCGTTACGCGTTACGCGAAAAATAACAGTGCATGGGATCGCACCCTAACGCAGCAATTGCAACTGCTACATGAAGCCGCTACGTAGCGCTACGTAGCGCTAGCTTCGGCTAAACACACCCAATTATAATACTTTGACACTTTTTTTGCCATTTTTATAAATAATTAAAAAACACAATTTAGCAACCGAAGAATACAACGGCGATTTGTATACAAACATATTTGCGCTTACAAAAAGCGTTGCGCGTAGCAATACTATCCAGCAGAAGTAACGCAGCAATTGCAACTGCTACATGAAGCCGCTACGTAGCGCTAACTTCGGCTAAACACACCCAATGATCCGCAATCCCAATCCAATCTACGTCCGCAATACGTAGTGTGACACGGGCCTAAGTTACGCTTACGCAAGTTGCGCTGCATAAAAAAAGGAACCTAAGGCTTTTAGTAGTGACAGTGAATACCTATGTATAGTGAATAATGCACGTATATACTCAGAAATCTCAGAATGACGTATGGATTTTACCGATTCTTTGAGCCATATTTGTATCAAACTAATCAAACTAGTGAACAGTTTTAACAGTGCAATTAATAGAATATACTAATCCTTATATTTGATAATAAATAACCTCGTAAAATGGCAACGACGGAAAATGTTAAATACGTTTATCAGTTGCCATTTTCTGAGCGGTCGGAGTTTTGTAAAATTATGAACCAAAATGACAAGTGGGAAGAATTAGCTGGTAAGTTACCGGGAAATCCCGATGCTTACAAAATATATATACTCATTTGTTACTGCTCATAATCACTGCAATTCCACTTCCCAATTTTATCGTACCTCTTAACTTTGTGTAATGTTTTTGATATGGAGTAAAATACACTCTAATAACCACAGTGACAATATAACATGCAGTATTTATTTTTAGATATGTTTATACACAAGTTAATTAACTTACAGTATTATACATTGGCAGGTATCTGGATGAAGTACGATGTTTTAACAATACAAAGTCTACGAAAAGAAAAAAATCCCACAGATGAACTTTTAACTCTGTGGGGTCATCACAATCATACAATAACAGAATTGTTTGTCTTACTGTCCAGAATGCAACATTATCAATCAATGGTGCCTTTGTTAGGTTTTGTTGATCAGAAGTTTCATCCACTTTTATATAATGGAGAAGGCAATTTACAGAACATACCACGCAACCAGCTAGTCAACAGGAATATTAAAGATTTAAAAATTGGCATACAAAATTTTAATCAACGTGTATCTCCACAACAAAGCATCAATAAAATTTTAAATCAACCAATGGCACAACTAGCTATTAGTCCAAGCAACTCTAACAATTTGTTAGCAACTTTACCAGTAGGACCTCCTGCTTTATCACCTTCTCAGAATATCATCAGTGGTAAAAAGATCAATAAGTCATCATTACCAAGAACAGAAACTAGTTTGCCACATGCAAGTTATAATGAACTAGCTATTGCTACAAATGAATGGAATCAGCACAATATATTAGGAAGGGGTGGTTTTGGGACAGTATACAGAGGTATGTACTTACAATATAAAATATAAAATACTATTTATATGAAAGAACATTTTTTTAACTCTAAAAAAAACTTAGATATGAAGAAACTTTATTTAGTAAAATTATATTTGTATGTACATTAAAGGCGTTTGGAAGAATACTGACGTTGCAATAAAAAGACTTCGACAAAAGGGATCTAATTCCGATGAAGCTTACATGCTGCAATTGCAACAATCGTTACAAGAAATAAAGATTTTGAATTCTCGCGCTCATGAAAACATCTTACCTTTATATGCATATAGCTTCGGTGGCGAAGCACCGTGTTTAGTTTATCAACTGATGAAGAATGGATCTTTAGAAGCCAAGTTGCTATTGAAAGATAAGACTAGACCATTAACGTGGATACAAAGACACGAAATTGCAAAAGGTATAGCACGTGGATTGCAATACTTGCATACAATTGGAGAAAAACCATTGATACACGGAGACATTAAAAGTGCCAATATTTTACTGGACACAAATTTTGAACCTAAAATTGGCGACTTCGGTTTGGCGCGAGAAGGCCCCGAAAGAGATAGTATGACAGTAAGTAATGTTTATGATAAAGTACTGCGCAATGTGTTAAAAAATGTAATATATAGAAAATTTATATGAATTTTATATTCTTGCATTTGACTGATGTTTAAATATTATTAGGTTAGCAAGATTTATGGAACTAGGCCATATTTGCCTGAGGAGTTTTTACTCAACAAAAAGTTATCCACAAAAATAGATACATATAGTTACGGCATAGTTTTATTCGAAATGGCAACAGGTCTTCCTGCTTATGACAATTCACGACCCGAAAAAAAATATTTACTAGAAGTAATTGATGCTTGGGAAGAAAAAGATCTTCCTCTTTTGATGGATAAAAAAGCTGGTGACAAGGACAAGCTTGTCTACGGAAATTTAATAACTCTGGGAAAATTGTGTACTCATCGATTGGCGCAAAATCGGCCAGAAATGGAATTTATATTTCGAAAATTGAACGATTTATAAATTTTGCGATTGCGGTATCAGATGATTTTTGTTTTAACGCAAAATACATAGTGACGATAGAGTTACAAATATGTCAACAAATACGAAAAAAAATATTGTGATACAAAAAAAACTGCATGTGCCTAATACATTATAAATTATATACATATATGCTTAATAAATTATACACATGCGTATATATCGAATATGTGCATATTTTGTATATGATAATTTTTACGTGTTATTCAGCATTTATTACAATTTGTTTTATATAATGTTACGAAATAAAGCATATTACTTGTTTTTATATCACGAATTCAATTTTTATATCTACTCGAAACGATTTATAAAACTATATTAATGCATAAACAGTTATGAAACATGCTTTTAGTGAAGCTTTAAGTATTTTATATTACTCACTCTTTTATAACGTTTTTTTCTCTTTTTTTACTTTATTTTTTTGAGAGAGCAAGACAAGAAAATTAAATATAATAAAACGTATTTATTGAACAACACAATAAACTTATTTAAACTGAGAAATATACGGTCAAGATAAGAGCCGTTCGCAGGATGTTGTGCGGAAATATGCACAGAAATATATATATATTAGTTTAGAAACTTCAGAGCCTGAAAAATTCTTTATTAATTGTTAAAACCTATTTAAATTGTTTCTGTAATTTGCAAAATAGTAATGTAAAGTTTTGTACATATAATACAATGTATATTGTAATATCATGATATTTTAACATGGCGATAAATTATAATAAAAAAAAGTTTAAATTATATCTATGTATATGTCAAGTAGACATAAGAAAATAACTAATTACACATCTAATGATTTTATACTATTGTTATGAATTTTTAAAGTAATGTTAAATGAGATGTGTCAAAAGATTGACGCGTGCGTATGTATGTCAAATATGATAACTATATACTTTATTGTATAAATCGTAACTAGAACGCGTATATGATCACATATGTTTAATTACTATATTTTTATATAATAAAAAATAAGTAAACTTCTATGAGTATTCTAAAACTCTATAATATATTTATAATCAAAACTTTTTTTTTAGTAGGATATTCAAGGATGTGTCTACATTTTTCATAATTTTAAAAACACGTAACTTACATGTACGAGTACATATATGTAACATATATATCATGTAAGATATATCTTTTAAAGATTATCTCTTGCGATCTTTTATCGTTGCGATGATGCAATTCACAAAGTGATGATCACAAAAGTTTTCTCAGTTTTTTTCCTACTAAACATTATTTATGTATTAATATATCGATATAAGTGAGTTCTCAAACAATTTAACACTTTGTCTCATGTCGACTTAATAATTAACTAAATAAATCCGTCTTAGATGTGATTTTCTTCAACGTCGGAAAAATATTGATCGAACTATATTGACCGTTACATAACGGTATGTTTAAATCGGAATTGTCAATAGTTTTAATCATTTCTTGCTTCTTTTTCTGTTGTTGCGTGAGAATCCGCAGAAAAACTATCAGCGATAGAATTATTGTTGTTACTCCGGCTACGCCAAGCAAATACATCAACACTGCTTGTACAACCGGAAACACTTGCAATACGAGTTGCACTCCAATCTTTAGATACAGCGGTAACGACGGTATTATCTATAAAAGTAAATTTACTTTTTACATATATTTTCAAAATATAATGAAAACAAATTTCAATTTGTGTCTAGACATAATCAATACTTTTGCGTCATGTCCAGTGTTACTGCACATACGTGTAAAATTGTTTAATCTTACTTTTTAAGAATGCCTATGACGCTATTAATTGTGTTGCTTCACTAATCGCGATAAGTAAACCAAAAAAAAACGACGTTAGAGAAAGTAGAGAGACATATGTATAATTAACATAGCTTTCACAAGCAGAAAAAGACCGAGATATGTACATTGGTTTTTATCACAGATTACTCACCATTTCGGTCCACATTAAAGGTACTGTTAAATTGTTAAAAGCAGTGATGTCTGGATTATAGCGTGTATGTTGTAGTATAAGATTTGTTTGCACTCTTGAACGTCCTTGTATAGGTACGCCGAGTGTCTAAAAAAAGGATAGTATTGAATTAATATAATATCTAATATGTATATATAATATTATATGCGTGATATGCACTGAAAATACCTTGAGTTGAAAAAGTGAAATGTACTTGTTATAATTTTTTAATTTTAGTGATTAAGTGAAAGATAATTGTATATAATGTCAACACACAGCATTGTTTTTTACTGATCTTTTATACACGAACTTAATATTTCTTTATTTATTACAATTTAAAGAATGTTTATTTTAATGAAAAAAAAGTTCACATACATCTTTTCATTTATTAGAATATTTTTATCCTATCAAACAATTACTTGGAAGTTAGATAAGATTGAAATACTATTGGATAACTAACACTATATTGGATAATAAACAGGTTTTGAAATTAAATAATCGCGTGTCACATAAAACTTCCTCAATTCTAATTACAGATAATACAATAATTGAACTAACAAGCTTATTTATTGTGATTGTTAATTCTCTAATATTTACTGTGTTATCACATATTATTTGTATCGAGCTTTGCCAAGTAATGTCTTTTCAAAAAAAAAAAAAATGTTTTTAAAGTATAATTTATTTCAATTATAGAATTTAATTTAATCTCATAAAATTTAAAATATAATGAAGCATTTAGATAATATTTGATATATTATTGATACACAACTATTTCATATATTATTGGATATCACTTACTGGCTGCAGTATTACGTAGGAATCATGCTTCTCTCGGTTCGGTTCGAGACCTTCTATATTTTCTAATAAAGTCGGATCGGCATCAAGAAAGTGTGGAAGCGATACTGCTGCCGGGATATCTAGAAAAAAATCGAATAAACAATTTACATATTAAGCGAGTGTTGTAACATTATATCTTTTTATATAGATTGATATAACAAAAAACTAAAATTATTTCTTATTATCACCAATATCGTGATGACGCACAAGCGCATGCGGGGACATCGAAGCAAATAATACTTAATTCAGTTATTTACGGCATACGATACAGCGAGTAGCAAAGCTAAAGCGTGATTTTACGCATTTAGTATTGAATGTCACCAAATGCAAATAACGTATCATTGAATATAAAATCATAGCATTGCAAAAAGGTTTTTTTAACTGCATGTGCGCACACGCATAATAAAATCATTACTAACAGTAATGACGAGCTCTTAAAAGTGAAATCCTCAAATAATCAAAAGATCTATGAGCTACAATCCACGGCTAAGAATTTATTGGAATGCTAATTTATTGTAAAATTTATTTTTTTCAATAAATTCTTAGCATTATCGTATTATTTATCACCACTACCAACTGTGTAGCTCATAGACCTTTTGATTATAATAAAATTACAGTACAAAATTTGTGTATTATTGCATAATGAACAAAATTATTTGCAATAAAATAATGCAAATCAGAGAGATAACACAATACAATAACAGAATGATATAATAACAGACATAATTGCCGTTAAGAAATACGTACTGTAGTAACATGGTGTTAAATCCATTAGTCCTTTTTTCAAACACTTTTTTTTGTTAAGACAATAGCATTCATTCTCTGGATTTTGATCGGGCGGATCGGCAAAACCGTCTTTGAGAACGTAAAGATATCCCGGCAGACCTTGCACGGTCACAACTTCCTTTTTAAAGACAATTGGCAATGCTCGGCAAAACGCTTTTCGATAGACTTTAAAAACAGCACGCTTGTCCATGTATGACGGAAATATAATGCCTTCCGTAGCGCCTTGAATTGTGTTGCATGCAGTATTTCTAAATAAAAAGAAAAATAAAAAACTGTTAAACCATATTCAGACGGTACCAATAATGTTTAAACAAAACGCAGTAAAAACGTAAATATATTGAACGTTTTTCGCACATATTTAGAATTTTCATTAGTGTTTTGATCATGTCAACATTCAATTAATTACACAACGAATTAGTTACGTTTAATTACAAAACGGATCTGGTTAAAGATTGTAAACATTGGACAAATTCAACCAGACAAAACAACAATTAGTCTACTTGCCGAACAATTAAATGTGATTAGGATTCTTACTTTTTTGGATCCAATCGATTACATTCAATTGCCTGGCGATAAAGTACTCAATAAAAAAAATTTATATATTTAAAAAAAATTTAATATATTTTCAATTGCTAAAAGTTTATTTTTTCACACAAAAAATTATTGTTTTTAGTAAATATGATAGCCGCGTATCAGATTATATATATATATATAAATGTTTGTAGACGCGTAGATTAAATAAAACTCAAATTTAGTTAATTATAAATAGAAATAAACTTCAAATTATCCAACTCAAAATTATTCAAAAAATGTAATTAATTATAAACAGAAATAAACTCCGAATTATTCAAAACTACAAATTAATTTAAAATTAACTTAAAAAGTAAATCGGTCATTGTTTTAAAAATGTAAATATTCATCGGAAGTCGTGCATCAAGATATATTACATATTGATATGCCAAATCGAATAAATTAACATATTTAAATGACGCTAAAAAGTTCTACTCATTGACATTGCAACATTGTGAAAACATACGCGATAGCATATAAAATACACTGGATGTGTCAACATAATATCTGACATTTTTATATTTGATTTTTTCAGTCATATTTGCAGTTGCGTCAGTCTCTACTTATTTACGTTTATACCGTCAAAGTAATTTTAATTTAATGCATTGTTTGAATTTCAGTAAAAGTCTCCATAGATTTTTTGTAATACTAAGAATAACACTTAGCACCTTTTGAGCACAGAATAATGCAGTCTCTTTGTACTTTGCATATGCAAGTGATTCACGATTACAAAGCACAGTTTTTTTTAAACGATCGGAAGATCGAGCAAAGTCAGTATGTCTGCTTAAAGAGAGAAAACATTTGTTTTTAATGTTGTTTCGATTATTAAAAATAGCTCTTACTCTTTCCGTGTCTCGTTGTCTCTTGTATTGACGTATCCCCATTGCGACAATCCAGGACTACCGTTGAACTTGTCGATGCTGAGATACCGTCCTTTCTCTTCTAGCATGTTATCATTCTTGCGGAGATTTATCGTTACGATATTCTCCCCTTCGTCATACATCTAATATAACAAATATACGAATTATTTAACATGTACATATTTTTGTGGCTTACGTTTTTTAATTTTTTTAAACATGTTATGTGATGCCTCATTTGCTTTATCGCACAAGTTTTGATAAATCAACTTTAATCGTAGCGCATAAACACGTGATAGATGCTAAAGGATGGAATACAATGTACGTGTTTTTTATATGAGACATAATCTTTTTACAAGAAAGGTCACAACTTATAAGTTTTCTGTTTATAAAATGTTGACAAACATGTACAGATAATTTATGACATTTGCTAACGTAATGTAATTATTATGTACGATGATTATAGATGATAATCTTGTTTAATCTTAAGGTCGGAGTTTTTATTTGAATATAAAATCACACAAGAGTCCAAAGTTTCCGCTCATAGATGAATAACAATTAATGACAACACAGCACAGTTATATATTTTACATTATATATTTTGTAAAAATTTAATATATTGTATTTTATAAAAAATTAACCATTATCTAATTAATACATTTGTTATGAAAACTATTTCCGATAAGTTTACATATTTAAAAAAATTTTAAAGTTTAAATATTTTGTAAATTTTAAAATTATCTGTGTATGTTCTTGTCTACGTTCTTATGTGCGCGTATAAATGATAAAATGCTCTTAAAAATATATTTACATTATACTTAAACGAATGCAGTGCGAAACGTGCGTCCAGAAATCATGTTTTATGTGCCTCGAGATTGTGCAGTGTTAAAAAAAAAGTAATAAAACTAACCTCGTGAACCCTGAAACGAGCGCGTAAGTAGTGAAAGGACTCGCAATAATTGCAAAAAACGACCGCGGTTCGGGACATACACGAGTTTGCGCTATATCGCTCGTACATTGCTGCATAATCGCGATCAAAGGTGTACCAATTATTACGAAATTATTTCTGTGCAACTGCTTTACATATAAAAACAATATATAACATATATAAAAACTCAAAATGTTTATTCTCTTGTGGCACGTGTTCTTATATCACTTTAGAATAGTTTTATATATCACTTGTAATAGTTTTTGTAAAACACATACAGATAATAAATCAAATTTCAACAGCTTTTATATCAACAAATACATTTTTTGTCTTTGAACTAATAATCTTGATATTCTTATTGTTTGTTATGTACGACAGCGAAAACAATTTTCAATGAACAATGCAGAGCACTTATTAATTATATATCAAAAAATAAATAGCATACTTCTTTAATCAGTTATTTTTTGTTTTTTTTTTACATAAAAACTGGTTATCAGTAACACATGTGTTTTGCGCAAAACGCTGTATTTAAAAGCGTAAAATGTTTTCGTAAAATGCGTCTAACCAGTTTTCCTTCGTGATTTAGTAATAGCAAATTGAGCACCAGTGTTTTATGATATGACTAATTAAGACGCATTTCCCTTTCCTCTGGACTTCACCCTGCACCACTGACACTTGCGGTCATCGAATTTTTTTTTTTTAGAGCCACTTTTTTTAAGTTGCTATATATTCAAGCAGAGACTCGATGAAAGTAAACACGCGGGCCAAGTTAACAACTTCGACGTCCGGTCCTGTCAAGGAGTACTACATTTTTATGCTCTCGTGATTAACTCGCGTCGATAAGAACTAGGTCGTCATAAATTTGTCGATTGACCAATGCGCTCTAAACTGGTTAAATGTGCGTAAGTTATAAAACAGTTTTTCGTTACCAGATACTATTATAAGTCGAATTAAATTCCTTCTTTATTTATACAAAAATCTACTTTTAATTTTACTGAGTTTAATGGGGTTTTCCACTATTTAGAGAGAACCATGGCAGTTAGATGTTATATAAATATAATATCTCAGATGACAATATCAAAAATACATATATGTAACAATATTAAAAATAAATACATATAATGAAGAAATATACATACACATATATCGAAAAATATTGTATATCAAAAACCTAAGATAGAAGATTTAAATATAAAATAAGGTTTTACAATTTTATTTGCTACGGAATACACTAAATATTCTTACTGATGATTATTCAGAAAAAAACTAAATGTTTGTGCACATTTATTTCTGCATTTGATTCTTAAATGAGTAATATAATACGTAATGCGTGAATTGATATTTTTCTGCTGTACACGTGAAGATTATTATTCCTGATATTCTGATCTCACAATCAGTTTTTTTAACTTCATTATGCATTGTGACTTATAATATGACCTCAAGCTAACGAAGCCAACGTGCGTTGCAGAAAATTAAGTTAACTAATGGGCAATATGATTAATCGTCACGCAGAGTCAAGTACGTATATCTACCTCACTTATGTTTTTTTTATGATTAACAAAGTAATTTTTTATGCATTTTAATATATAATTCGTATCGCTTACAATACAAAAAAAGGTCGATTTACTCACTCTGTCGAGAAGACCAAACTTTTGAAAGTTAATGAAGCTTGGTACGATGTTACTAGCCAATGACACCAATTTATCCTCATAACCCCATAGATATTCATGTACAGACATATTAAGGATCGGTTTGGCACCTATCATAGTTGCCAATTGCGTTAAGGGATAATTCACCAAAAATCCCGCGTTGTGTAAAGCAGACGAAGCACCCTGCATAAGAATATTTTTGTGTGTACATTTTGTTTTAATTGCTCTGTTATAGAGATTATCTTCTCATTTTTTTGCCAAATAATTGTTTAACAAGTTTAGAATTTCAGTTTCTTGAACAACACTCATTTAGCTTGATACGTAGTCAGACGTATAAATAATCTTCTAAATTTGAACTTTGGGTTTTATTGATCGCGAGAGATTGGTTTAACTACAATTTAGATAAACAGACAACTTAAACTCTTAAAGTGACAAATATGTTTTCAATAATAATATCCTGATAAAAATGCATAAATAATGAGACAAAAATAAGAAGAGTCGAATGAATCAGAATGTGTTTTTACTAGTGTTTTTTCTACTACTATGCTCTGTATATTTGATAAATAATTAAAAACTAAATAAAGAATCGATATAGCTGTAGTCTACTGGTTGTCGTGGTAATCCAGGATAATAAATAAGAGAGAAGTAGATTTCCGAGAAAGGTAGATTTTTTATATAAAAGAAATGCAGTAATTTGTCTTGAACGTTTCGATTAATTTATTCTGATTTTTTTTAGCATACTCGAATTTCAAGTATCTCACTTCTGTCGACTTACATAGCGGCTGACAAAAGGTCGTAGGTTCGAAATTTGAGTATGCCAAAGAAGATCAGAATAAATTGATCGAAACGTTCAAGACAAATTACTGCATTTCTTTTATATAAAAAATCTATCTTTCCTGGATTATTTATTATCCTGGATTACCATGACAACCAGTGGACTATATCGGTTTTTTATTTATTTTTTATAATTTATTCATCATAGCTTTGTTTTATCAAGTTTAAAAAATAATTAATTTATTTATATAAACATTTATTAAAACAATATATTAAATATTTAGTAAATATATATAGAATATATAGAGAATAGTAAATAGTTATATATAGAGAAAAGTAGATATTTTTTTATATATTATATAAATACTCATTTAAAAGTATTATATAATGCTGATTTCCTATTTCTTCTAATGCTATGTCAATTACATACTATGAGAATAATATCAAGCAGTCGACAAAAAAAATGCTGGTAAACATTTGAAAAATCACGCACAAAAAAAGTGAGTAATTTACTTCCTTATCTACTATAATTGAAGACACGTGTTACATCAGTATAGTGTGAATTAAGCAAATTAAAACTGCAGGAACTCGATCTAATTTGTTTGCTTCGGTTAGCAAATGCACCAATTTTTTGTATTCAATTTTAAATATTTTTTTTAAGCAGAAATTAAAATAATATGTTTATGTCACAATTTTAATAAAAACGTTGCACAACACACAGGTTTGCATCTTGATAAAAATCCATGTGTGAAGACTGTCAAACTATTTCGACTATCAAAGATCCTTTTATTTCATTAAAACAGTAAATATATTATAACAACATCGCATTTAGAATTAATGTGTTCTTACTTACCAGATAAGCTATGTTTGGAACAGTGATCAAGTCTTCTGCAGGATTCCTGACTGATTTTTCGGGCACGTAAATTATTGTTCTTTTTGGAATGTAAGTCATGGTATCATTGTCATTAAATGTGACATTGTGATTTTCAAGATATTCTCTGCAATTGAATCAGATATTTATGCATATTTGTTGCGCTAGAGAAATTACTTTCTAAAGCATCTCTCGGACGTGTGTATGTGCAAATATTTTGTTTCCAAAAAGTAATTAATATTTCGTAGAACGGCAAAAATAAAAAGATCAGAATGCGAGTAAAAGCACAAAATATGCTTACTGATAAACATATGGTCCAAGCTCTTGAACCTTGAGCTTCTCCTTGCCGCTGAGAAATTCTACTGGATTAGTAATGTTAAATACATACACACTTAAGAAAACATCAAGAGGTGGTTTCTTCCACATCGAAAAGAGAAACGTGTGCGGTGTTATTTGTAGATGCTGCAAATGTATAACGTGTTTTTAAACTATATTTTCAATCTGTATATTAATATATATTTTGCATTTCGTCAAAAAAATTTTGCGCAGTTGTATAGAGATATAGAGCTTCTGAAAAATTATGATATTTTTCAAATACGAAAAAGATAATTTTTTAAAATTATTATTCTACCAGACATACTAAACATAGATTTTGATTTTTTTAATGAAAACCGTTTTTCCTATATTTGAAATCATTTTGTTTTCAATAAAAATGTTTGCATCGTTTATTCATGTAAATGTACTTACGTATTGTGTTATCGTGTTCACAGGATTGACAGTATAAATCACATAAGTCAAGATACTGCATATAATACCCGTCATAAATAAGATGATGCATTCTAAAAAGAAAAATAATTCTAAACTATTATTGAAAAAGTTATTTTTCAAATATATTAAAATACACTTTCTAGCGTCGCTTTATCAATAACAATAGATGTATAAATTTGTATGCGACACGTGCAATAAACGACTCGATTTTATATTTATATACCTTTACTTATAAACAATTTATATTTTATTTTCAAAATCACAGTATAAATAAAACTATTGTGTCTCAAATATATCGCGCGCGCACATATTAACTACCTAATAAATATAATTTCGAAACAATTCAGACATTAACACGTACGGTCAAGTTTACACACCTGTAAGGCCGACAAAGAAACGAGTATCTTGAAAAAATATTGAATATGTGACGAATTTCACTGTGTACCACTTTACACTTTTAGTATATATTAAACAGTAATACTTTTCCGTTCGTGTTTGCCCGTTATTCATTATTATTCATTCGCCGCTCCGCAAACTCGTCATTAAAAGATTCTATTCGTCGGTCCATTCCACAAGAATTTAACAGAAACGCGATATTCGAGTGAATATTTGATAGTTTATAAAACCACTCCGACAAAAATTGTCGTTTGAAATGTTTCGTTTATTGAAAATAAAAACAATAATTATTTGAAGCGCGAACAATTATTGTTTTTATTGATTGCTTGAAATACCAAAAAAGAAAAAAAAATATTTTATATATTTTATATATTATATCTTTTATTCAACATTTTATTTTATATATAACAAATATATAAAACTATTTTTAATATTTGTGAAACTATACTTTTATGTTTGTAGAATTTCAACATGATTTAAATAATTTATTAAATATCTCAGAATGCGCGTACATGTATTGTTTCACATTTTTTGTTCTATTCTGGTCTGATCAGACAGACAATAATTGCTATAACCTAACCTATAATATTTGTTTTTTATGTCATAATGCTTTATATTGCGTATTAGCAAGCAAGAATATTTATATCTTTAAGTAATATTACTTTGCAAAAGATGTGCTCACATATTAAGATTATTTTTTAATTAACCAAAAAAGCGTGCTAAAATCACAACGCATCGCCTCATAAATTCTGATAACCTTTACTTTTTTACGTCACTGATATGTACATGTACTTTTACATTCTTAAAAAAATTATGTAGTAATATTGAAAGATAAAAAGCATTTTATTATATAAGATGATTATTACGTTTATGAAATCACACTGTTAGAGATAATCGGTAATTAGTTGCCACGTGTTTGTATATATTATATATATAAAAAAAAATTGATTCTTGCATTTATTTGTAGTGAAATATAAATGTGTTTATACGTAGTGAAGTATAAGAAACTCTTGACGATATCTTATTGTGTTCATCAAAACAATAAATATCACTTGTGACTTCTTGTTTGCTAGGTCATATCTACAAATATAACACATTGCAAACATATCTTCTTTTATTCTTTTTTCTGAGAAGCACATTTAAAAGCATATATGTGTCTAATTTACACTTCAAAAACCTAAAGAACATATATTCCTTGAACCTTGGAATACGCTATCATTGAATTGGCGTTTCCGTGATTTCTATATGCGCATTTTCTTCAACCTACTCTTACTTCTCATTAAGCGACGAGTAAAACAGAAATTCGTTGAAGTTTTAAACTGCAAAACTTTCAATGAGACGCGCAGCTATGTAAATTTTTTGAAACAGTAGTGTTGGTGAAAAATGTAAGTGTCTTCGATTATCTCTAAGTAAGGAGAACATTTTTATTTTTTTTTCACAGTAGATCAATGTTTATATTACTTCGGTTTTTAAACAGAAGAGAAAGGATTCAATTGGGTGAAGGAGAGAAATGTCGACACAAAATGAAGCGGAAACAACAGTCTCGGAGCGAAACTTGAAAGTTAATTTTCCCGCGGAAACTGTCCGTTTGTAACGTGTACACGTTCGATATACTATGTTTGATTGTGCATAAAATTCTGCTCTCTATCTGCAATTGTCAGCATTATTGACAGCTTGCGATAGAAATCAATGGATGTATCTGTTTGTTGCATAACGCATAATGCAAGTTATATACACGTAGTTACTTATATTACTTATATTACGTTTCAGTCTTAATGTAAAACATTATGACACACATGTTATTGAAAATTGAGATGATTAATGAGATTTAATTTTGTCCTGAGATTTAAGCGATATAAAAACGGTTGCTTGCCTTGACTCAAATTCAATATGTGGTACAATATTACAACCCACACAAGGTCATTACACTCACAATCCAAATTTCAGTTCACATGTTACAAATACTCTTCTAAGAACACGAGAGCATCTTGTCATCAAAATTAAACTCTTTATTGTACGCTGTATTCTCAAGACTTTAATCATCACGATTAGCTCGGTGTTTTCAAGCGATCCACATCTGATACGTGTAAATTAATTTTCGATTTGGCGCGAACCGAGGATTACTCACTTTTAAACCTTTGCAGTGCGAACATGGACTTCATGGCTGTGACCCGATTCTTCTTGTTTTACCGTTTCCCTGCTCGTTGCTTATTGAATTCTGAAAAAAAAATACAGAACAGTATCACGAAATTCTTATTATTACGAAAATCGAAAAAGTGATTGATTAACAATTTGAGGTCAGTATACTTATATGTCATACGTTATAGACGATTGAACACGACTTGAATATTAAGTTCTAAGTAATTTTTCAAGTATATTTCGTTTCCAAAACAGTTGACTAAAATCGTTTAAAAGAATAAGAAAAAAGAAACATATTGGAAAAACTCTCTTCTTCACTTTTCAAATTCTATCTAATTTCTATTTTGAATAAGTCGGAATGTACAACTCTTTGTCAGATTTCAAAATATATGTGTAGAAAGAAAACAAGCTGATTATAAACAAACACATTACGATATTTTGTATCTTTTCTGTGTCTGTTGCAACGTACTATCGTTTTGAATTGTTTTTTTTATTTGTAATCTTATTGATTAATAAATGTTTGTAAGATGTTAGTTCTACTTGCAATCAATTAATTTAATAATCTTTAATCAAAATTTAAGTAAATTAATTTGATTTATCCATTATACACAAATAGACATAATTGACAGCGTTCGCTAGCACTATGTTGTACGTGTTGATGTAAGTAAACTTAAACTTAAACATTCACCGCGAGTTTGTCGACGCTATTAGCGCATTGCTTATATTTGCATGACAGTCACAGTTGTTCCTTTCCGGTAAGCTTCACGGACACTTTTCCTTACTATTTCATCTCGTTAGATAACTGATTTACAAAACGTGGATGGTAGAGAATGCAATGCAAAAATATATCATGAAAATATGTATCAAAAATTAGCAATGATAATACTCTATGTCGCGTTTAGTTTGCATATATTGAATCTTTTGTTGCCATATTGGAATACAAAACCATAAAATGTTTAGTTTGTAGTCAGGCAACTTAAAGTGTGGATGAGATCATATTGCTTTACAATATATAGTGTTCATTGATATCTCTGTTTACAATAGCGTTTGGGTTAGATTACACAACCATGGTTTATTAATATTTAAAGAAAATAGATATATCAACGCAAAATAAATGGCAAAATCATATGCAGAAACAAAAATGGAGTTGCTTCAATTAAAGTCGACGTCACGAGCTGCTACAAAAATAAATAGTTCATTTAACTGCATATGCAATTAACTTAATGTCTAGATTCTTAAAGCAACTATATCTGCTGTGTGTAATTAAATAATATTGATGTTATCAACGGGATAGAGATATATTTCAATTAAACTGATGCTGTTGATTCAACATCATTTTTTCTCCGTGTATATAATGTTACGGATTATCTACGTAAAAATGTTGATTATAATACTTGCATTGATTACGTTATAATAGTTACAGTCTAATAATTAATGACATCAACAACCATTATTTATAAAAACTATATCAGGCAAGCGCTCACACACACCAGGCGCGCGGCTCACTGACGTGCGTCTGGCTAACGGTCTGCGCTGATTGACCTGATTTACTCAATAATTACTCCTTTATTATAAATAATAAAAAAATATGGTTTAGGACTTTTCGACTCAGTTTTACTCCTTCTACCTGCCTACGAGAGATTGTACGGCAATTCTGGGACACGCTGTATATATAGCTTAAACATGTCATTTCTAATAGTTCAATTGCTTTACGCGTTTGTTATGCTTTTATATGATAAGATTACAGAGTATTCATTGATATTCTCTGTCAAGAGCAGAGCCATAGGTCGACCGATAACCCTACCATTCTATCGTACGGATATATTTTTCTAAGTTTGTACGTATATATAAAGAATAATAATATAGGTTTTATAGTCTTTTACAGTAACAATCATTCTTAATGACATTGGAACTGACTTTATAATTTCATATAAATTCTACAATTCAAATTGTGCTGATTCAGCCAATTAAGAAATATCTGCATTGACAATGCGTTTAATTAACGTCAATAAATTAATATTAAACTTTATAGAAGTAAATTACATGTTAACTTAAACTTATTCTTCAAATTTGTATTGAATATTGTGAAATAAAGAATATACGCAAATTTTACAACAAATATTTGTTTTCTTAGTATCCGACTAACAGAGAAATAAGAATAATTAAAGAGAGCCAAACGTTATTAAGAGTCAAATGTGGATATATGTACAAAATATAGAGATGTGCGAACTATTCGGATTCGAATCGAATCGAATCGAATCTGATGAAATTCGATTCGATTCGAATCCGAATCTCTATGGTTCAAATACGAAGTATTCAAAGATACGAATTGAAAAGATTTTATACAATTTTTTTCTACAGGCATTGACATTGTTATTTAATGTACTCACATCCAAATTTATATTATCCGAGCTATCAGGATTTATATTTAAATCAATTATATTTATATTTAAATCAATCTCCAT
>NW_018020584.1:1111023-1202861 GCF_002006095.1 Pseudomyrmex gracilis | reverse complement strand
CTGGCACCTCTGTTTCCGAGAATGTTCGTCCTACAGCGAATCTATAGCGGGAGTCTACTGTAATTCGATTCGCTTCGATTCGAATGAAAATTCGTTAATTCGATTCGATTCGATTCGACATAAAAAATCTTTGATTCGCACATCTCTAACAAAATATATAATTTTTAAACGTCTAAATTAATTAATTCGACTCTCGTATAAACTACCCGTTATATCACTACTTAAAAACACTTAAAATCATTGTAAACAAAATATAATGACCAAAAAACAATTAATAATCTTGTTGTCAACGGATTTTTGTGTGACGTAGGTTCAATAATAAATAGTCATTACTTATAAGGAATCACATTATTTACGTCCGAAAATACAAAGTACGGGTCGAATAAACCGGCTCTATCAGCCGGCTCTATAATTTATAGCACGTTGAGGATTATTTATGTCTCTGTTTGTAAGAAATAATTTAGTAGAAACTTGTTTTGTGTAATATCGTTTAATAATAAATATTTTCCAAGTCACTATTTTTTATCATACAACATTGTTTACATATAAATTTAATATATCGTTTGAACACACTCATGTAAAATTTATTTAGTACAATTTATATGATCTTTGTAGGTTTCTTCAGAAATATTATGCTTTCTCTAAATTTTGCTGTTAACGAAACAGAATTAATTGATTTTGCCATCAAACATTTTTTACTTTTCCTTCTTGAACAGACCTTAAGACAGTTTAATTTTGCACATGATTTACATATGATGACAAGAGAGTGCGTGATCGTATTATCATTTACGAAAGGGAACGCGTGATATGTGTTTAAATCATATACAATAATCACAGGATTATAGTGTTGCGATTACGTGTATGTACAAGATGTCTGGAAAATTTTAACACAGCCGAAGTGTAAAGATAGATTGAATCCGAACAAAACCGTCACGTCATTATTTTGCAAAAGTGGTAATATTTGTTGTGTCATTAATTAATTAATGTGAGCCCATGAGTGTGGAAAATACTCTGTAGACATGTATGATTTACAGTTGTATCGCCATAAAAATTAGCTGATCACAAGAAGCTGTGTCACATACTGTTCGCTTGCTTGTTTCACATTTCGTTGCTAAGAAATTGCATGAGATAAGCTATTTTTCTTTACAATTGAAAATTATACGCTTACAGAATTTGGACTATCGTTTTCCACGCGTTCATTGACTGACACTACTACTTTATCAATAACTCAATAAATATTGCAAATTTTGCAAAATAATAAATAAATTTTTGTATTAGATTAATTAATCCGCAGGTGTGTCAAAATTTTTTAAACACATTTTGTTTTAATCTCCAATTTTGTATAACTATACAATATGTAAACATCTCTGTCAATTTTAGTTATTTGTATTCTTATATAAAAATAAAATTTTTATCATATACAAAGAAATAGAGGTAAAGAAAAATATATATATATGATAGATACATGTAAAAATATATATATAATCGGAAGCGAGTAACATTTTTGCATAAGTGCAACATACATTATTTTGCTTGATAATTTTTATACTAAATGATTATAATACACAAAGAACTTTAAGTTTCTAATAACATTGAGTTTAAAGTTTTCTCATAGTCAAATTTGTTATCGTCAATGTTGCTGGGTGTAAACAAAATTATAAAAAACAAAAATCGAAATGACGATAACAAATTTCGATAAATGCAATTTTTTACTTTTTAATTTGTATCAAACGTGACAATATATCTGATAACATAAGAATCGACAACTCTTTACTTCTGCAAATTGAGAAATATTTGACGATAGACCGAAAGCTATGTTCGCTCAAAAAATGAACAATATAGCAATTTTTACAATCATATCAGCAAATGTTCTACATCAAACTTTTATGCTATCTGGGGAAAAAGGCACAGAGCACTCCAGATTATGCGCGCAAATTTAAGTATTGCAAGTAAACTTGGCGAAAAGTTTATTACTTCCGTGCACCTCCTGATTCTAGAATTTCTTAAATTTAAAATTGAGATTCGTGTATAGTATTGTCGTCAATACATGTGTGTGTGTGTTTCCGATAATCTTAGAAAGAACTGGATCAAAGTTTAAGAGATAACTCAGAAGAGACATAACAAAATCTTATACGAAATATCATTATCAGTATAAAAGTTCTTTTCAATATAACTACTAAAATAATTGTGTAATTCTTTGTTATACAGAAATGATAATATTAACTACAATAATAGTGAAAAATGAAAAGAGGTTGATTATGTTGAAAATACAAACAATTTTTATAATATCTAAACTTCTCACTACAAAAATCTTATTATTGAAAAATCATCGTATAATACAGTACTTACAAAACTGCGCTTAACAAGATTTTTACAGTTAATTAGTTTTGCAAACATTTCTAATTGCTTATTTGTTTTACTTTTCAAAATTAGTTTGAAACTTGTATTATTGAAAAAAAAACTTATATGCATTTGAAAAAATGATAAAGTTTTTGTAAAACCATTGCTTGATTTTTTCTGTCCATCACTTATATCTCTATACAAAGTATGCATTTAAATGATATGTATTTAAATAATCAGGTGTCTCAGATGATCGAATATGTACGGGAACAATTCTAGATACGTAAATGTGTTTTCAAACTGATATAATTAATTTTAATGTATTAAAATTACTATATGTTTTATATAAGGAAATACTTGAAGTTTTAGTGGAATTGACTTTACTCAAAGTGAATCATGTGAAGATTTTTTAGATTTACACACAGACAAGAAATGAACATTCAATAATTTAATTGTCTTCATTTCAATAAAAAGATATAGTCAATAAAATTATTAATATAATAAAATATTAAAATATAATAAANCTATTTTATTCTCTATAAAAAAGCAAATTTAAATACACGTTTCCGGTGAAGAAAAGATTTTGAAATTTTTTCACAAAAATATATAATAATTATAAATAATAATATATATATATATATATATATATAGAATATAATAATAGTAATAAAATAAAATATTCCAAAAAAAAATTTTTTAAATTAATATTGCTCAGTCAAACGTGTTTTTGAGATTTATTTATAAAAGATTAAGAATATAATAATAGTAATATAATAAAATATTCCAAAAAAAAATTTTTTAAATTAATATTGCTCAGTCAAACGTGTTTTTGAGATTTATTTATAAAAGATGTCTTTAATTTCTAATGTATAAAAATATATTCTACTTATTATACACTTTGTTTATAATATTTTTTGTAAAACAACAAAATTATACTTACTTTTAGTCTGCTATAATGTAGGAAATACACTAGAATTAAGCAATAAACATCCGCACAACAACGTGACGTCGCTCCCCGCTTTGTTTTTAAATTAAAACAATCACTTTTCACAAGTATCGTATTGTAACAGAAAATTTTACGAAATATATATAACGGAACTTAAAAAAAAAAGAACAAATTATTGTCAAAACAAAGTGGATTTCACTATCGAATTCAATATTGAAAATGTGGATAAACTACGTGAAAAAAATTATATTATATACATTCGTTGAAAATTTGTCTTAACAAGCTCTTTTCCCGTAGATACAATTTCTCACTAGTAGTTTCGCTCTTTCTCAATTGTATAGTAGTGCTAGTGAGGCTTGTGTGCAGTTCTCTTTATACTGTCGTTCGAGAGGAAATCCCCAGTCAAACGATCCTCCTCTTTGCAGCCACCAGCTGTAGCAATCACTTGTGCCTGCATACGTAGTGTTGCGTTGATAATGCAAGTTACAATTTATTTTTATTTGTTTAATAAAGAAGAAGGAGATAGAACATTTATGTAGACATTCGGTGAAAGGAACGTTTGCAGATATCAGATACTTACTATCATCGATGTCAAATAAACGGAGCACCATATCAAAAAATACAATGTTACTTATGCTCAATTTCTTTATCTCTAATAAATTCTCGATAATTTTATCTAAAAAATAAAGTATATCTTTTTGTACATCTTTATCTAGAAGATAGCTATCGGAAGGTATGAAGAAATCGAGCCTTAGAGAAACATTGCTTTTATTACATATTCTTCAAGACGTCAAAAATCTAATTGTGTTTATGTTTTAATAATAATAAAATCTCTGACAGTTAGTTTTCAAGTTTTAATGTAAATTAGTTGAAAATGGAAAATTTTCTTTGCGCAATTGAAATTATTGTAATCCTTGAATTTTGAACATATTACATATGTATTCTATTAAAGTATTTTTTAAAGAATAAATAAAAACTGTGTCCAAAAGAGTTAACACCGTGTTTTAACTTTCAAATTGAACGTTAATCTTTAACATTGCGAGAATTCGCATGAGAGAGACTATTTTTTTCTCGAATGACTGCAAATCGGACAAGATAAATGTCAGTACTCAAGAAAATATATTATAAAAAACCATGAAATCTTATGACTTATGTAAAAAACTCTTATAAATATGTATAATAAAAAAAACAGAAATAAAGAAGTGCTAAAGCCAAGAATTTTTCTTTTGTTTCATACGTAAAAGACTAAATATGTTTATAGATGTTTTAAATTAAAAATAAGTTATGCACCGACAAATAATTTATTCTTTTTTCTTTATTATTTCTCTTTATTATTATAGGAGATTTAAAAAGTTTTTCAAAACTAAAATATTTAATTTAATATTCTCCTATAAAAAAATTTTGCGAAAAAATCTTAGATATCACTTTAAGCATTTTTCATAACGTACGAATCATTTAAATTTTATTTTTTTATTTAATTATCATGTGTATTATAGTTGAAATCCTCCAACATTCACTACTACACTAAGCATAAACAAAATACAATATGCCATTTAAAAAATAGAGTTGATCTTGACATTTTCGAAACGCTTTCACTCACAAAAAAATTATTATTATAGACTCTCTCGATATCATACAACTTTGTAGTTAACAATATTTTCATATTTCTAAAAATAGCATAAATATTTCAAAGGTAGACAAAAAGGTACTTCTCCATTCTGTATATATATAATATATTTACTTCTCTCTATATATATAGTTAAGTTAATATTAGAAACATATTTAAATAAATAAGCTTGTTTTATGTCACAGTTGTTTTAAATTGCAATAATATTCATTTAATAGTTTTTATTCCGATACCAATGCGTCTGCTTCTCATGTTATTGCGACACTGCATTGTATTAATTGTTTTTTAAGCATAAGCATTTAAAATTTAAATGACGCAAAGAATACTTTTACAAATAAGTCATTGTATCTTGTTGTTTTTGTGTTAAAAGGTAAGACAAATTGCTAGTTTGATCGGCTGTATCAAAAGAGTCACTTTGTAATGCGTTACGGTTGAATGCAATATTGCCGCGTTAATGCAACTGCAACGTACTCACCACTTGTTTTGTGTGTGTGTGTGTATGTATTATATGTATGTATGTATGTATGTATGTATGTATGTATGTGTAAAAACAAACCTTAAAACATCAAAACTATTTGAAAAAATAAGTCTGATTAATGTTATACGTAAATTATAAACAAATTTATTTATAATGTATGAACAGAATAAATGTATATAAAACTATTAGTCTTAATCGTGTTATATAGTACTATACATTGATAATATTGAATATCAAACATGTATAAATGATTTATTATTTAAATTTTATTTGCTTCTAGCTAAGCTCTTGCAAACAAGTGTCATCTAAAATTGCAAATGTAACAAGCGTTTTTTACTCATATAATGATAACATTTTTTATCATCTTCCACGAAGATCATTTTATTTCAATGCAAATTAACTCTCAAGTATTATTGCTGCGTATTATTCACACATGCTCTGTTAAGATGATTAAATTATAACACAAAACAAATTATGTATTATTCTTTCTTTATTGTTATTGTATACAGATACATACAATACAATGTTAGTTTGTACGATATTTCTTAATGTTATATATTTTATTTAAATTTTGTTTCTATCCCATACATGGAACATTTTATAAATATTTATTAGACGTTATATTGAATCATGAACGTCTATCAGATATCTAATGGACGTTATGTCTGTGTGAGACTAAAGAAAAAGTTGCTTTAAATCAAGAAAATATATTTTCTTGAAACTCTCTCTCTCTCTTTCTCTCTCTCTTTTGCTTTAATGGAAAGATTTGTTTATTTTATTTAAGCAACAATATTTAATTTTAAGTAAATGTGCATATCACATATTCAGTATACCATTTTATATCCATACTTTTTTTTTACGTTGAAATACTTTCTTAAAATAGTAATAGTATTAGGGATCCTCGAAAAAAATCATTTATTAATTAAAATATGTTATTTTTTACAACAATAAAAAAATGTAAATCTTTTTTCACTAAAAAAATGTATTCTAGTTAGTAAATATATTTTATAAAAGTAAAATAATAAAATATAAATTAAAATATATATATATATATATATATATATATATATATATATATATATATATATATATATATATATATATAATTATATATAAATTTACATATACTCTCTTAACATGTACGAAGAGCGATAAGTATCCCAAACGACCCGAGAAAAAATGGAAAATCATGTGATCACATATAGGATTATATGTGGATTGGATGTAATTTTGTATGATCGTATAAACTTTTTATATAAAAGTCGAATATAATTTTATATAAGTTGGATATAATTTTATGTGATCGTGTAAAATCAGATCCGAAATTTGGCGCGATCTGATTTTATATGATCATGTATAAATACATAAAATTATGTACAATAGTACATGATTTCTTATATTTATATATGGTTATATATAAAATCAGTTCGCGCCAAATTTCGGATCTGATTTTATACGATCATATAAAATCATATCCAACTTATATAAAATCATATTCGACTTATATAAAAGTTTATACGATCATACAAAATTACATCCGATCTACATATAATCTTACATGATCATATAATTTTCTATTTTTTCTCGGGGACGCATAAATGTGATAATACATTACTGCTGACAGTGAAGATTTATTCTTTAGAAGAACAAATGTCAAACGCTGGCTCATTACATAACGTTCTGCACGCTCGCACATAATGTTCTGTGACAATTTACCAAAGTAAACGTTATGATTTTTGCAACTTAGCCCACACTTTAACTCTTGCACTTTACAAAGGACAAAATTTACAAGTTAAGCTTTTAATTGCCATCTCATCTGCCAAATATGAATTCGCGTGTAATTTTTATTTATTTTTAAATCTGAAAAAACTTTTTAAGCGACAATAAAGTCATAATGCCAATAATTTTGAAAAGAAGAAGAATTTGAAAAGCAAATGTAATACACATTATATCATAAATATAAAAGAATAATTCTTCACAGTACTCTCACGTCTCTTCTGAATTTTTCTTAGTGATACTTCAAACTTTACTGCAATGATTGATTTTAATGAAATACGAAAAAAACAATGAAATCCAAAAAGAACATAAGATACTTGCACTAAACCGACAAGTGGCTGAACCGGTTACATAACCGGATTTAAATCTCGTCTTACTTCTTAGGTATTCTTACTTCTAACTTATTCAAAATTCTCGGAAAAAAGTACAAATTGGCAAGAATGTGAGAAATTGTAATCATATGTGACATCATGTTGAGTTATCTAGATGTAAAACTATGTAAGTTGTTTAATATTTGTTTTACGAGCGTGATCGTAAGTGGATGTGTCTTATGACTTTTCTTTTATAGTTGTATTAAATTAAGTATAATAATATCAATTTTTTTGTATTAAAAGTAAAAACTTTGTTGTACACGGCGTACGAAAACAGCGTAACGGAAATCGATACTGCGCATTAGCTGTTTGGCGCTGCGTGTCGCGACCTCTCGTATAAGGCGCTACGTCACACAATATACATATATAAATATAAATTATATGTATATGTATATAAATATATTTATAATGTGTACATAGTTTGTTTTTTTTGGATGTACCTTTATATGTTTGAAGGTAAATAATAAAAAAACGTAATAAATTCGTGTGAGATGTTTTTAAGACGTCACGACCAAAGTCGAAAGAAACACGGGGATTTTTTCTCGTAATTCTTTATTAACAAAAGAGTAACACGTACAAAAAACGTAATTTCAGTAGGTAACGCGAGCGTCGCGCGTCCGAACCGCCGCAAACTCCAAACCAAATCTATCAAACAGAACTGTCGTCCGGGGCAACACTCTTGTCTTCTTTTTTCTAAATGAACGGCGTTTATAACTAATACCGGGCGACCGTAACAATATATTTCATTTCTTGATGTTAATTAAACTACAGTAGATAAAAAAGTAAATTGTCTAATCTAAGTTATTTAAATTTATTTTATTTTTAATTTATTTTTAATGTAATTTATATAAATAATATGTGTTATTAAGCGATTGTATAAACAACTATGTGTTTGCATATAAAGTATATAGAGTATATATAATTATTATACAATAGATGTATAGTATTGCTATAAATGTCTACTATGAATTGATGTATAGTATTGAGATATATAGTATTATAAATGTCTACTATAAATGTCTACTCTACCGTTAAATTCTAAAGTAAGAATAGCACTTTATCGATAATCGAAAAGTTCACTCGTGTTTACGTGTATTTATAAAGGTTTTGTGTTCTGCTATACACGATAAGCTTTCCTTGGCAAAGAGTTAAGAAAAAACTATTCGTGTATCTGCAATTCTAAATTTTAATCGTAGTACTACTTATTTTTATAACAGAAGATCACATGTTCAAAAATTAATTAAACATAATAAAGCGCAATTATATATATTGCTTAATGTTTTATTTATTGTTTATTTAATTTCTATATTTTATACTGTTTAAGTATTTATATTATTTTTACATTATTTTATACTCTTTTTTAAATTATTTTATTTCATTATTTATAACATACATGTATATAATACTGAACGAAGAGAGAAAGAGAGATAAAAACATTAAAATTATATATATTTTAAACTGCGATAAAACTTATACAACAACACTTTTCCGTAATACTCAGAATTGAAACACACTGACACGTGTAATATAGTTCTTTTCATGCAGAATTTTTTTTAAATACCTTAATCAGTTTTTATACATGTATAAATCATTACCATGCAATTAAACTTTAGAGCTATGTCAACATATACTGGAGTCGATATATGTTTTAGAATTAGTATTAGAATAGTGTGGTAGAGTACACACGAATAGATCGAATCGCGTAGTTATATATATGAGCGCTAATAGCAACTAAAATTGCTCACCAAGCGCAGAAAATCACGTTAAATCACACAATCGGCAACAAAACTACGCGATATGATATTTAGAAATAATTTTAACAAATAACGACAAGTTTTGCAACAAAAAATTTACATTAATAGCCAAGATTTAAATCTTTGATATTTTGAAAGCTAAAAATAAAAAACTGAGAATATCGATGACTATTTACAGTATCGATAGAAGCTGGTTTCATTACATTGACTGATCTAAGCATCGGTTTTTTCTATTTAAGAAAAATTGTATATATCACACTTACGAAATATTCTCATTAAAATATTAAATTTATATGTTCTTTTCATAATTCTATAAAATTAAATGTAACGATATATTTCTTAGCATTTGACAAATTCCGGCTTGATAAAATCTCTATTGTTGTAAATAATAAATTATGTGTAGCACAAAAGTTTTCTTATTGTATATTCTTTATTTTATTTTAACTTTACTTTAAATAAGAATGTTAAACAATAATTATATATACACAGGCATACACCACATCATTGTCTTCTGTCTTACAATTAGTCAGTTGTTATTTTGTGTTTACTCTCCTGGTCTTTTATTTTCTTGACGAATAATATTCGACAAAAACAAAAACACCTTTGTCAGTCACACATATCTTTTACAGTATCAAATCCATGTATAATATAAATAATATAAACGTCCTACTGTTTTTTATAAATATAAATATGTATTTTCAATATATATATATATAAGAGATATCTTATTTTGACCAATTCAGTCAATATTTTCTCTAAAACTATTACAAAAAACAATGTTTTACATAAAAGTAAAACGGTTTTGAGAGGTTACATATTTTAGTCAAATTGTTTTATTTTTAAGTGGAAATGAAAAAAAGATAAAACTTATCTTTATTTTTTTTAAATGAAATATCAATATGTAATTGTAACTCACTCTAAGACAAATACAATGATCATATTATAAACATTTAAAGTCACAGATATAAAAAGATTAACAAACAAAAACGCTAAAGTTTGCTTGTCACGAATACGATTTGCGTTATGATCAGGAGCATATATATATATATATATATTATTATATTCTTTTTAAAGAATTATATTTTCTCTCTCTAAACTGAGAAATATAATTATATTTTCTTTAAAAAGAAAAACTTTGAAATTTATATTTTTTTAAATAATTCAATAACAAAGTTTCAATTCTTGACACTAGACAAGAAAAAAAAGAAAAATAATTGCGTGTCATAATTTAGCCAAATACTTGATTAAAAATCAAATGATTCTCATTTAAAAAATAAATTTAGGATTTAATTCTAAATTTTTTAGAAAACTGATTTAGCCACTTTAGTAGGTAACACTAAATTTAGACACTATAAGTATATAAGACATATGTTACATTTGTATACAAAATTTGAGTATCAAGTTTAAAAAAAATAATGGTACAGATGATTGGATATAAAATTTCAAAAAAATAATGCCAATTTTCTACTCGCAAACGCGCATTCACATGTAAAATAATAAATTTTTTGGTTTTTCACTTTTCTTATGTCCGTGATCTTGAATGTCTATGATCATTACAATTGTCTTGAAATGAGTTACAATCGTAGACGTTCGAAAAATTGCGGTTCTATTCGAGAAAATAGAGGACATTTGCACATCTTTTGGCGTTTTTAGAAGTAAATAACGTTTAAACTGTCGTTCTCCTTGAAACTGTCCTTCCTCAGAAACAGGTTTTTGCATCATTAATAATTTGAGAAGAAAGTCTCTGAGTTGATTAAAATGAGATACCCTATATCTTTATATAATCGCAAAACCAGTTTACACAAATCTTGTTGTGGAAAAAGTGGGTTCGGAACTTTATATAAGTCAGTCTTTCGTGAAGGCTATCCACTTTAATGTGACGCTTTATAAAGTAAAATACTTTGCCAAGTTGTGAATTATTCTATATCAAAATTGTCAGGAAGACATTTGTGAATATTGTTTTGCGGATGTGAATTAATTATAAATAAAAATATAAATAGTTTAAATATAAATATATAATATAAATATAATATAATATATAAAATATAAAAATATAAACAAAAATATATAGAGAGAGGTCTAAAAGAGAAATAATTGTTAGTTTTATTTTTATTTTTTATCAGTGAAAATAATAAGATTAGTTATCTTGATCAGTGTTAAATATCATTTTGTTACACGTTACAAGAAGATACTTCTAAATTAGTATACCGAAATTATCACAATACGTTAGAAAAACTAACTACTGTACAAAAATATTTTTTTTCCGTTAGCAATGTGATATGGAGTTGACGTTTAATGAACTTCAAATAAATAATACTGTTTTAATTTTACTCGAGTTTGTGTTCACTAAAGTGTTTCAAATGTGAATTATTTTTGTAACTACATTTAGTTTTCTTTCTCAAGTTATTTTGTATTGACTTGTATGTATTACCTTTACTCTTTGGTCGGTTTAATGTTTAATTTATCTTTACTTACTGAATATAAATGTACATTTTAAAATATTTACATAAAAATAATGTAAATTATATGCATGAAAAGGCTTAGTCTCGACTGAGACTTACGAAAACAATGTCCTAAATTATCATATTTTATTTACATAATTAGTATAAAATATTCATCAACTTAATTTGTTGTTTAATACGTAAGACGTATCAATGTATATATTGTCGCTGCCATTATGAACAGTAAAAAGCAATAGATTCTTTCTATTACACGTGTTACGTTACAAGTGTCCTTGAACAATTTTTTGACGTGTGTGTCAATATTATGCAATGTTAAGTAAGAATTCTTATCTTTAAGTTACATTATTTGAGCTTGCCTTTTTTATAGCTGTTTATTTTCATGACAAGTTAGTGTAAATGTAGTTGTGCATACGTAGCATCGTAGCGCCCATATAAATACATCCGCTTGCTTTAATTCTTTATTCGGCTGCGTCCCGACGAGAAGTCGGGATCTAACCTTTCAGAAAAAACAAATTCTTATTTTTTAAAAAAGTGATCAAGTATTGACGGTGATTAAAAATTGTAAATTTTTATATAACAATTTTGTGACAAAAGTGAAATCAGACAAAACCTAAACATTTAGAAAAATAATCAAAATGTCACTTATAAGCACTTCTTATATCGATGACTTATTGAGTATGTCCGAATCTCCGGACAATAACAAAGTGAATTGCCAAGCTGAAATTCCTCAATTCTTTGCTGGTAGCAACATTCTCATAACTGGTGGTTCTGGATTTCTTGGTATACTTCTAATAGAAAAGTTATTACGGTAAGTATTTTAATATAAAAATTACCAATGCATTGTGAACGTACTATAATTCTATTCATTAAAGTACACATATAAGTACCCTAATAGACAAATTGTGAAAATATTGCACAAAAATGGCATCATGAATAACGACGATCCTGCAATGATTGCACTAAGATGATTCGTCATAACGCAACAGTTGTCGAAATAAAATTTTGTAAATAATATTTTTAAAAATTTCGAAAAAGTCGTTATGCATTTCCATAAATATATACATGAATTAAGTTGATTTCTTCATATGCAATTATATTTCTCTACATATTTTAAACATTACATAGCTGAAATTTTTTTCTCAATTATTGGACAATTTCTTTTTGAAATTAATTTTGCAAATATACTGCTAAGATTCGCCATATCGTTATTCTTTTGTCGAAATAGTATTTGGAAAGTAATTTTGCAAACAACTACAAATATTTGATAAAAGATCAATGTTTTTACATCTATTTCCTAAAATATATCTGTATAATTGCAAATTACAATTTTAGTGCAAGATTTCGTCACATAATTTTGTAAATGTTTTCCTATCAGAGCACCTAATAAAAAAACATTCTTCATAAATTTTTATTATAAGATTTTGTTTTTAACAACATTGAAAAATTGATATTATTCACTTATCTGTACTTATCTGTACATTGCATAAAAAATTTTATGTGTATATAACAAAATATATACATATATATACATATATATATATACAGGGTATCCGACAATTACTTTAACATCTCTCGTAGGCAGGTAGAAGGAGTAAAACTAAGTCGAAAAGTCATGAACCATTTTTTATTACATATAGTAAAGAAGTAATTGTTGAATAAATCAAGCCAATCAGCGCCGACCTTTAGCCGGGCTCACCTCAGTGAGCCGCGCGGAGCGCTCACGCACACCAGACGTGTGGTTCACTGACGTGCGTTCGGCTAAAGGTCGGCGCTGATTGGCTTGATTTATTCAATAATTACTCCTTCATTATATGTAATAGAAAAAAATGGTTCAGGACTTTTCGACTTTCGACTTTACTCCTTCTATTTGCTTACGAGAGATGTTAAAGTAATTGTCGGACACCCTGTATATATATATATATATATATATATATATATATATATATGAGAGAGAGAAAGAGAGAGAAACAGCATGACTATAGTAGCAAAGCAAATAGAACACTGCTCTCTCTCCCATCTGCTTTGTCATACAACTAAGAACGATACACAAAGATCGCGATGAAAGAGAAAAAAACCGCATTAACCGAAAAAACACAAAAAACTTTAAGTAAAAAACAAAGTGACCAATCAAGCATTCTCAACTGTTAGATTACAATCGTGACTACAAATAGTCATTTTGCTTCAAAGTATTAGGATACTTCTATTTTTCCTTACTACTTCAGTTTTTTGTACTTATGAGCAAAAGCAAAACAAACTATTTAAATCACGATGTTTCAAGGTGTTGCCCGGACCTAAAAAAGATATACATGATTATGAGGTCGAAGAAAGGAAAATCATCTGAACAACGATTTAAAGAACAGTTTGATGACCCTGTCAGTAAAATAAAATAAAAAAATAACAGAAACATATAATTAAATTTAAAAAAATAATAGTTACTATAGATTTGTTTTTTTAGGTTTACGAGAGATTGAAAAAAGAACGACCTAACTTTATTGATAAAATACAACTCGTAGAAGCTGATTGTTCCGAGCTAAATCTTGGATTATCACTACAAGATCAAGAACATCTTTTAGACACAAATATAATTTTTCATGTTGCAGCGACCGTACGATTTAATGAACCAATTCGAAATGCAGTAAACATAAATATAAGATCAACGAAACAACTTCTTCTTTTCGCGAAAGAAATGCCGAATTTAAAGGTAAATAGCAGGAAATAAATACTTTAATCAAATATTTTTTGTATGTGTTAATTGTTTCTCTTCAAAAAGTAAAATGTCAAATCATATTGTATTGCTAAGCCATATATTTATGACATAAAATGCTTCTATTTTTTCTTTATGTATTCAGGCATTTGTTTATGTGTCGACTGCATTTTCTCACTGCGTGAACAAACGTATAGAAGAAAAGTTTTATTCTTCGCCCATGGAACCAGATAAACTTTTAACATTGCTTGATATACTTGATGATAAACAACTAGACAACTTAACTCCATTGTAAGTATTACTGTATCATATATATATTATTTTTTTCAAAAATATAATAAAAATATAGTAAAATACAAACTTTAATTTTTGTTTATTCTTATAATATTTGTTTCTTTAAGTTTATTTTGTTGATCATTTTTAATTTGTTGTTAAGTGCAAAGTATTTTTAGTTTTTTAGTTTTATTTTTCTCGTTTTTTTTTAATCGGACAATTATAGTTTAATAAATCAATGGCCAAACGTATACACGTTTACAAAAGCAATTGCCGAAGAGACCGTACGTCAATATAGCATCGGTATACCGACTTGTATTGTACGTCCGTCGATTGTAATGACAACGGCAACTGAGCCAGTGCCTGGATGGACCAACAACATCTATGGAGTGTCAGGCGTAGTGTTTAGCGCTGGCTTAGGTTTGTTACGTAGTTTACATTGCAATTCTGAATGTGTAGCAGAAATTGTACCTGCCGATTACGTGGTTTCTCATATAATCGCTGCTTGTTGGGACACGGCTAAAAGAAAGTAAGCTTATTTTTAAAACTAAGATTTTTTGTTAGACACAAAGGTAGTTTGAAGACTAACTTACTAGTTCATGTATTCGCTGAGGGAGAGATTGACAGTTGTGTGTATATATCGTCATATTTAGTTCTATTCTTTTTAGTAACGCACTTAAGTCATAGCGTCATTAATGTTTTGTCTGCAAGTTAAGCCAAACAAAGTGAGTAAAAGCTAAATAGATAAAATAAGATTATAAAGTGTAATTCAATTGATTTTCTTAGAAAAACAAACAGTGAAGAAAATCCATAAAAGAATGTTTCCTAATGAATGAAAGTTGTTTTTCTAGCTAAAAAAGCGATTTTAATCGAATAAAGAGGAGATAAAAATCGTAAACAGCTATTTTGAGAAGTTCACTTCTGAGAGAAAATTGAGAAGATGGAGAAACGTTAAGACAAAGTGTGTTGAACTTCGTTGAACAAATTTATGTCGAAAAATAAAATATATTTTGAAACTGAAGCTATTTTCTTTTAACATGAAACCAAGTTATTCTTCAAATCACTCTCGTATTTTGTTTGCGTTCAGGTTTTACCACGTCGAATTTGTTATTACTATATATGATAGACGTAATGAAGCGTGTGACACAGCTTCTTACGATCATGTGATTTTCACAACTGACAATCATACACGCTTACAAAGTCCGGATCATCATTTTCCACGCGCTCATATTGGGTCATATGTATAATAACTCATTAACTATAACAAATGTTGCAAAATAGTACATGGCTTTTCGGTCCGGATTGATCAATCTATTTTCATATTTTGACTTGGTTAAAATTAAAATTAAAATTTTTATCCTGTATATATGTACATTGCATTCATTTTATAATATCATATTATAGAATGCGTACTCTTATATCTATTGTTTGTAATACATACATCTATCGTTAATGACGATATGTCGTATTTTCTCATCAGAGACACTCTACTTAGTATCGAGAATACAACTCCAAAGATTGAGGAAGAAACCGAAAGAGTGCCGATGTACAATTATGTATCGTCGTGCCAAAATCCCATTACTTGGAAAATTTTTATGAACTACCTTCAAAAGAACAAAAACATTGTACCAAGCGTATATTGCGTGTGGTACTACATGTTCTTTCTGAATAAACACTTATTTGTTCATCGATTAGCCCAAATTTTTTTGCACATGTTTCCCGCTTTGATAGTGGACGTAGTACTCTTTCTAATCGGTCGGAAACCCATGTAAGTAATTCATTAAATTAATCTAAGAAATAATAAAAAGTTCCTACATATTATTATGTATGCTATAACACAGAATTGACAATTCTTCTTCAGGTTAATAAAGGCTTATAAAAAGATACATAAATTCGAAACTGTAATATCATACTTTACGATTCAAGAGTGGCAGTTTTATAATGACGCTGTCGTAAAGCTTTGGAATCGTATGAGTCTAAGTGATCGTCAAATATTTACTTTCAATTTAAGTGATCTTGACTGGGAATCATGTACTCTTGCAATGATTCCTGGGTTGCGTGTTTACTTAGCTAAAGATCCGCTGAGCACTATAGAGCAAGGAAAAGCAAAATATAGAAAGTGAGTATTGCTATTACATGTAAGATTGCAACGAATTAAACCGTTCTTAGAGCGATTAATGAACGTCAAGTTGGTAAATCAAACAACGGTTGGTCGAGTTGCCAAATTGATACATCAGTAATTACTTTAAAAACGGTTTAACATACTAAAGCGATTAGTGACAAACGTGCGCTACAGTCTTTTTATAAATATTTGTCTTTATTGCTGTGCAATTGCGAGAACATATTTACGAACTTGTTTTTTTATTTCAGGTTAAAGATCGCTCATTACACTTTGTTGACGAGTCTTACAATTTTGTTGTTGTGGAATATTATAAAATTTGTACTTTATATAATATCGTTATGGTGATACTTACATTATGATGCTAGTAATAAGTTACAACATAACAAAATAAAAGGTGTAACTCAGACTATATCATTACTTAGTTTTTCAGCATTGTCGTAATACTTGATATTATATCATTTACAATTTAAGTTGTTGAGTCATTTTCTTTTTTCTGCGTTTTCTAAAGCATTATTTTGTTGAAAGCTAAACTACGTATGATAAATACTACTATATGTATTATGCTATCTATATATTACAAACATTAAAAGCATGCTACGATATACAAAGACAAATCGTGTATTGTTTTCAAAATAAAGTCTTATTTACAAATCACGTATTATTTAATAGCAAATTAAACATACAAATTATTTTGTAATTTTTATAGTGCGTGACATGCACTTTAAATCTATCAAAGATGTGAAAAAATTCATTAATAATTTCATTGAATCAAAACCGCCACATTATTCCCGCGATGGAATTTGACAGTTATCCGCAAAGTGAACTAAATTTATAAAAGTAATAGAAATTATTTTTTTTTTTTTTTTTTTGATAATTATAATATTTTTTTGCGTAATCTATAAATAAAGTTTAAATTTGGTTAGAAAAAAGCATTGAAGTAAATTGCACCTAATCTATAGTATATATATCCCGACCAGAAAACTAGTAGCAAATAAAAACTATACATTTTTTATAACTGGTGATAATAATAAAATATATTATACATATGTGTGTATAAAAATATTTATACTATTTTTGTAACTTGTTTAGATTATAATGTATGTAAAAAAAACAATCTCTTAAGACATGTGTGTGTTATAATTGTTACTTGATTTCACTCTTTTATATAAAATTACAATAGTAGATAACAGGTCTGTCAATTTATAAATTACTTGATATGATTACTTGATAGATTACTTGATATTAAACTTAATATGAAAACAAAAGAAGAGCATTATTTAAAACATATTTTATCATGAATATCATGCGTACGAGATGTATTGATTATCTGTTTATTTGTGTTTAACTTTGTTTATCATTCAAAGTATATGTATGTACAAAATTGAAAGCATAGTCTCTGATTAGAACTAGTTGCGTTTTGCGTTTTGCTGTCGCATTCTGCTATGCCGACAAAATGTTATCAGAAAGCATTACAGTTAACTTTGTTTTCGACTGTATGCTGTGATATTACTCAAACAGCAGAGAAAGGCTAAAAGACATCTTAAAGACGGATATAAAACTTCTAGGACAAGACACGTTTCTAAAATACGACTAAAAGACTTATTAAAAAAAAATCTTATTGTCTTTTAGACATCTTTAAGATATTTTAGCTTTTTTATGATGTCTGAGTAATATCTGAGTTTGTGTTTTGTTCAACAGATTATCGGCATAATAGAACACGACATCATTGTATGTGAATAACATGACAACACAAAAGTCTAAAAGATATCGTAAAGACATCTAAAAGATATCTAAATAATTTAGTCAATTTAGTGTTTTTCAGATATTTTTATGACGTCGAACTTTTTTTTTTTTGCTGTTATTACAAAGCTTATTTCTAAGGTTGTTACATATTTGGATAAAAGAAATACTATATGTTATTCAAACTGTGAACGATACATCAAAGAGAAAAAAATAAAGTTTCTTTTAAAAATAAAGAAAAAGAGAGATAAGTTATAATATATATATTTTCTCCTGTCTGTTATTTAAATATGAGTAAATTTGATGCAACTGATTATAAAAATAGTCAAATTATATTTCAAAATTTTTGAGTAATTCAATAGAATGTCAAGCTTGCGCAAAGAAAGTTTAAAAAAAGTGTTTAAGAAATCGTAACTTTGCAAAACCTGTATACTTCGTTTTATTGAACCTTTTTTATTGAAACTGTCGAAAATTAGGGCTAGCATCTTACAGATTTATATCCTACGTAGAAAATCAGCTCGAAAATAAAATAGTGAAAAAAACAAATGTGTGTACCATAGCTTGTACGTTAATAAAATTGATCAGAAACACAACTTTTTGAGAACTAGAAAATTTCATAAAGTAGACGTTGAAGAAATTTTTGTACATAGTAACTTTAGCTGTTCATTTTTTACTTGGAAAGTTTTTGATATAAAGCAACTATTGGTGCCACTTATCAGAAATGATAAAACTACTGTGAGATGCAAATAAAAGAACTACATTTAGAATTTGCATTTTTTTTAATACGGAACGTCAAAATTCCATAGCGATTTGTGATTGCTATTTACATGATTTCGTACTTACGTAGAAAATTTTTCAGAAGCACACACAAATTAAGATTGCTGTTTCAAGATAGCACAGAAATGACGTTAGTACAAGTTTGTTTTTCCATATTTTGATAACACATTGAGAGTCTGTTACGCAACGGAATCGACAGAAGTGAAACTACGAGGGTATCGCGCAATGGTCCGATAAAAATCTGAGAACTCAGACACGCAAGCGGACGCACATTAAAGATTTCATGTGTATCGTATTACGATATGTCCGGGTTATAAAGAACAAGAACGACCCTCTGCTGTGTTGCATTGTTGCATGTACTGTACATTGTTTACGGCTCCCCACGGCACGCCGGCCCGTTTCTCTGGCGAATCTGCATTTATTGCCACCTAAATAAAGTCCCGTGGCATAAATTGCTTGTTACAGTGTACGGCCCAATGGCGCGAATAAACCGAATCTAAATTTACGTAAAGTAGCGTCTCTCTTTTTTTCTTTTGTTTTTTTCGTATTGTACAAAACGACTGAACGGGGATGATTAGCCGGCGGATTCAGCCGACTTGTGTGAATAAAGTCACTGAAATACAAAAAATGTTTACCCGATTTGCGAACGACCATGTTATCGCTACATGAGAATTATTATACGTGTGTTCGAGTTCTGTAGAAAGAGCAAATGGGAAAAAAATAACGGATCTTTATTTTTATGTAGTTGCGCCAATCATAGAAGCAAAGGTATTCAAAATATCATATGTAACAACAAAGTGATTGTTTTAAATATGTTTTATTTTTAAATGTATTTTATACTTCATTTGTTTTATCTTTTTTTGCAGTTTTTATTTTAACATACTTGATGATTTCACTTCAAACTATTATTGATACCATATGCATTTTGATATCGAATCAGATCACAATTTTCCTCGAAAATTATATATTCGAATTTATAAATCTTTCCTCGATTACGCGAAAACGTTTCGCGTAACGTTATTTTTATGTATCGGCGATGTAATTCTCATCATTGACTCTTTTCTTCCTTGCTGTCTAGAACCGAGCGACCCTTTCAATCCATTCTATGCTTCTTCCTTCGACTCGCTCCTTTTCTCTCAAGGGTATTGTTTTTTCCCAGAGATGGCGAAAAATCGACAGAACTACTAATTGGTTCTGTCAATCCAGATGGAGAAACGGAAGTGGGACAACCAGGTGGGAATGGAGCTCTGACGGAAACACCGAAACGCCGCTCACGTCGATCGGAAAGATTCGTTTTGCACGGAACCATAATAACATCGCTCTCTTCATTAAACCGGAGTTTTCGTTTTTTTTTTCTTATCAATTTACGGCATCGTTACAATGATTATAACTTTCTTACTCAATATACAACACATGTACACATACAAAATACGTGTGTGTAATCGTTTTTACTAATATACTTTACATATCTTTTCTAATAAATAATCTTTGTAACAGATTGATGATTTCACTTCCTTTGAGAGAAGATATAGATAACAACTATAAATTGTAGAATAAATATATCATAAGCATCAATAAAACATAGTAGAAAGTAAAATTGTTACTAAACTTCTGATACTTTTTAGGTTCATATATTGTACGTGTAATTTAATATTAATAATGTTTCTATCACCAACAGTGTTCACATTTTCAACACGAATGATTTAATACAGGCATTTTACTGAAGTAATTTTACAACTGCAATAATAATATTATGCAACGCGGTATTTACCTGAAAATATGATAAACGAATTAATTAATTGAAAGGGAGATACACAAAGCCAAGAGTTTCATAAATTATACGTTTAATATGAAAATAGATGTATACATGTTATTCATTTTATATTCGTTCTTTATTATTGAACAAATAAGGAGAATAGACACAAGAATCATAAAAGGTAATTGAATCCCGATTGTTAGTGTCTAAATATAATTTTAATAGACAAAAACGGTAAAACGTTCGAACACAAAGGAAAGAACAAGAGTTTTGATTTTATTATTTAGTTCTAAATAATGCCATGTACAACGCCGCTCTCGAAAATGTTCTTTGCAAGGCGAATACGTAGAACACAACAAAACGATCTCTCGTGAGATCACGGCCAACTATAGTCGGTGCGGAATCTATTACGATGCTTGTTTGTCACCGCGACCGAATTATCGCAGATCGCGACCGTTATACTGTCGAATGAGCCATATTCATCCACATACATGCAGCTCGGTTTTAGCATCGACACTGAAATTAATTGTCTGTTTTAAAAGATTAGGTCTCTAGAATCAAATTTAAAGATTTCAAATATCAGAGATCATAAAACTTCTATTTTCATTTTTAAGAAGAGCGCAAACAAATCTAAAAATTATAAGACAACTTTTTATCCATATAAGATCTCGAAGAAAGTCCTAAATTGTAAATTTAGGACTCTAAATAAGACTTTTTTTTAGAAAGACAACAAACAAGTGACACAGCTTCTTGCGATCAGCTGATTTTCACAGCGGTAAACTTGAAAATTATACACGCCTACAGAATTCGAAACCCATCGCTTCCCACACACTCATTGGTTCATATTAATTAATTAATACCTCAATAAATATTGCAAATTTTGCAAAATGATAAATGATTTTTCTATTCAAATTCACTCAATCTATCTTCACACTTTGACTATGTTCAAATTTTTCAGACATCCTACATATCGCGAAACAGTACATCTCTTTTGGCTTGGTCATATTTCTACTAACGTTACTCGCGGCAAGTCACTAGTGTGTACACATGTGCGGCGTAAATATATATACAGTTTAAAGATGTATATACATGTGTATAAGTGCTACTATAATGGCATAATATTTGTTAAACTTGAAGAAATTAACATTTAGTGAAATTTTTTTGCAGTCACTTGTGTAAAGTCGTAGTTAGTAAATGTCGAAGAGAGCAATTCGACTTGATTAACTACAATTTTTTGTGCGTAACATAGGCAAATTTATTTATTTTTATTTCTTGAATCTCTAACTAAATAAACTAATTTGATTTAGTATTACAAATATGTCTGCAAAAAAATTATTATTGTTATATGTGCGATTTGAAACAAAAATAATTTCTCGCGCACTATATATATATATATTTATCAGTCGTAATCAATTGAATAATTGACAACAACGGCGCGTTAAGTTCTATTTCTACGTGGTACTAATCACTATGTTTTCACATTGGAGAATTAATTAATATTAATCACACACTATACGCGTCAGAAACTCTCTGTAATCGAAAGATTGATTAGCAATTGTCTAATGTATATATGTATCTTATATGCCAATTTAAAGAGGAGAGTATAATATTATTAACGCAAGTCAATACGCAAACATAAGAATAATTTACAACAGTAAAATGTCAATATATACATATACTAATACTCTACTATATATATTTCTTCATATACTTTATTTAAAATAAAATATTTAAAATAAAAAACTGGCGATGTTTATATGTGACAATTTATTAGTCGATCAATCCTTCGACTGCAAGAGAGATTTCGCGCGTCGATATACGCAGTGAGTTTGGAATATTCGTACGAGTACGTACACAAAAAAGAGAGACAGAAGCGGCAAAATCTATTCGCACAAAAATATCTACCGGACTGCAAACGTATAAAAACATTTCTAACGTTAAAAAAATTTGTGATCCGTATATAAGTAAAGTTGTTTAATTATATAAACTTGCTTTTTTATACTTAAAACAAGACTCTTTTAATTATGAAAAAAAATCCAAGAACGTGGCTTAATTTGACGACAAACACTTTTCCCTGAAGCAGTTTCTGCACAAGAAATGAACGAATCGCTTTTATCCTCTCTCACTGCGGATTTATCCGACGCTCGCGCTCCGTTGCCTGGGTGACGCTTTTAGAAAAAGAACTGACTGTGAAGCGGATGTCGTTTTCGCACACACGCGAATCCCGAGCGCGCGAAACGTGACAACGGTAGCGACCGGCTAATCGCGCGTCGTTTTCAGTCTGGGCGCACATGTCACGTCAAACCTCTCTGCCATGCCGGCTAGGTCCACTGAGACGTACGGACGACCGATAGAAACGTCACACGCAGCTTCCTCAAGGTGATCTTCGAGGACACACCGCGAGTCAATGATTTGGTCGCCGTGTCAACACACTCTCGCGCTTGCTAGTCCTTCTCTCAGCCTGTGTTTTATAAAATTGATCACTGCACTTCACAGACAAAGAAAGTCTCGAAGCTGCAAGGACTGTCGTTCCATTTGAGGCCTTTGCCATCTCTGTTCCACAGCTCCAGGCAGTGCTCCTCCTCGCCGTTCTCGTATCTGAAGTGCGAGAAATACTATCATATGGGATTCGCGCGACAAATCGCTTTTTTTGTCAAACAAAAAAACTAAATGTACGTTTAATGACATAAGTATTTGAAATCTCATGATCTTGCTTTCTTTGCCGATAAGAAGTAAACCACCGTTTGCTCGTCAGGAAGCAAGCTAACACCGCATTATCCGATTTATGTCAATCATATCGCAACGGCAGGCGAATTGGCACGATCGATATCAGAAGGAATGTAAATTGTTCGCAAGAGATATATATCGCTCGTGTAAGGCACCCTTACCGGAAATTGTTCGGTTCGCCAACGTTCCAGTTCTCGAACGTGATCGGCCTGCCGTTCGCCATCCAGAAGAAAGTTCCCTCCTCGGCCTGGTCGGTGCCGGAAGTCCAAAAGTGCTCGTGACCGAGGCCAAAGTCCTTGATATGCTTCTCGAGTCTGTCGTTCTCCTCTTGCGAGGCTATACTTGCCAGATGCATCCCGTGATAACGACAGTACTGAGAGGCTCTGTACCAGTTAGCCTGTGGGGCAGAGAGAAGATTTGGTAATGTTTCACCCTGACATTGCTCAACGTTGAAATCTAGACAGGACGTTTCTCAAATACTGTATAGAGTTTCCTGAAGACGGTTAGAATTAAATCCGAAAGTTATCTTCACACACAGAAATTTTTATAACGTACAAAAGCATCGAATATCAAATGTATAGAACTTGAAATTTTATTTATCATAATCGCTCACGACAAAGACTTATCACGATTTACGTATTGAGTGTAAAAGTAACATGTGTATATAGTTATGTGTATGAAATATTATGTGTGATGACAACATAGTGTGTAAATAATGTACGCAAGAAATATAAACAATGTTAAACAATAGATCACACAAATAGCCTCAAACAATGATTATGCGGAAAGGAGATTATGCAAGAGAGAGTTACAATTTAAACTGTTAAACACCACACGATAATTACAGCAAAGAGAAACGTTTGAACTGTTGGCAAATTACGTGTAAGTAAATTATGGAATACGCATAACCAGTCCTTAATATTCACGTGTAACACGTGAGCTTGTCATTGATTACAACAGATTGATTAGCATTAATAACTGACAACACATTGTACGTAGGGCGCACATTAATATTCACACTAAGGTTACATATAATCGCCATTCTGCTATCGATTTCGGGAGATCATATTCGAGACCGCGTTTGGAATATTATTGTCGCGTAATGGAGCTTGTGTTCACAACGTGTCAATAATCCAAACTATTATGCAACGCGAGTTACTACTTGAAAATCGCGAACATGGCGAGCAAAATGTTCAAGTGAATGAAATTTGCTTGGGAAAATCTCGAACTGTTGAAATTTACATTGTTAAATGTTTCGAGACACAAACTAGCGTGTCTTGATGAAATACAATTCCGAATGTAAAAACTGTGCCATTAATAATTTTTTCTATATCAATATCGTGGTACGCACGTTGCAAAAAAGATTATTAAGAGTAACGCGAGATCGTTGCTTTTGCTAGATTTTAAACGAGAGTTTTCACGAAAAGTTTGAAAAATATTGAACGCGCGTTTTCGAATTTTGGTTTAAGCTACTTCCGTGAAAATATTCTTGACACAGGTATGTACGTGTATCGCATAAAATGTGTACATCCGTAAATATTGTACATACCTGTAAATATTGTACATATTTTCTCCTCATTCACAAATTATTAATTCCATGCAAAATCCATCTCGAGCCATTTTATAACAACACAAATATTTTCGCCGATATCTTGTGCGTAACGTTATATTTTACGCACTTCGGAGAAATCCAACGAAAATACGAGCGAATTCATACAATATTTTGATATTTCGATATTATATACGACATTACGTGTCGACATATCGGCTACGTGCGTGTGTGTGTGTATATACATATAACTTTGGTCATTCGCGCTGCAGTACCGTGCTTTTTATGACCGTTATAGAACCGCGACGGGTTCGTTGGCAATAGTCTTTTACGATCGTTAAAAACTTTCTGACAGCATGGTGCTGTATCGTCGCTCACACGCTTTAGCTACCTGTTTAAGCGCGAAGCTGCCTTCGCGGTTATCACACATTGCGCACGTATTGGGTATCCGCTTCTAAATATTTATAACGTTTCTTGATAGCACGTTTCTCTTCGCGATAACGCAAAGGTTTAATCACAATATCAGGGGACTACGGGGATAGAAAGTCACAGAGAATATAGCTCGCGCGCGTGCGGCCACGCGAATATTCGTGTGGTCTTCAAAGCTTCTTATCTGCATAATTAAAACGCATATAATACGCGCGTTCACCGAGAGACTGGATTATCCGCTTGGAATTCCGGTGAGAACAACAATACGGCTGTTGTGAAACGTTTATGCAGCAAACTACGTCGCACTTGAGCTTGAGCACACAGAGCTCCACGACCTTTGATACAGCTACTATATTTTGATAACTCGGCGCGCGGCGTCGCCTTCAGTAAAATATCACGATAACAAGATGGGTTAGTTAAATTGATATTAAATTATATAATATTGTGTTAAAACGTGTTGTAGCTTTTCCACATTTAACCGCGTGAAAACACATTTGTTTAAAAAAAAAAAAAATGCAGTGTTATACGTCTCTTGCGTTTTCCGATGGTGACGAATTTTACTTTCTCGGCACCCTTTCGGCGATCTGACTGAAAGAATGTGCACGGGGGCAGACGAAGGAACGCGAAGGACGCGAAAAATTGCGTGTATCCCGCCAGGAATGCAAATAAAGTGCAATAAATAGAGAGCCGTCGCGATTGCATGCTCGTTCTCTCTTTCTCTCTGCACAGCGTTCTCCAGATCGGCACGAAACCGTCGTTACTCGTGCACGACGTGGTTCGTTTAAGTTTTGCTGTGTTCCCTAAACGAAACAGCAATCGTACGTGACGATCGCTGACAAGTTATTGGCTTTTTTCTGTTCTCTCTCCTCACTCCCGTTTAAATACTTTTTCGGGTCTGAGAAAAGAAAAACGAAATGCAAATGAGAATTGGAGAAGCAATAACAAAACATTGGAAAAAGATGATATTTTGTAAAGCCGATCGGTACCGTTCGCGTTTTCCCGACGAGAGAGTCAAAATTCGATTTCTCCTTCTAATTGCAAAGGTAAAGACGGTAATGTCGCGCGAAGACTTAGCACAGCTTGGAATTGCAATCGGATACCGGCCACTTTGATCGGTCAACTGGTATTCCGTGCACAATGCAATATCCCGAGATCAATACACCTTGCTCTAAACACACGCTTGAGCGACGCGTTTCATTGCGAGCGCTATGCATATCAAGTACCGCGAATTAATTAGAGCGCGAGAACAAGTGGCACGACGACCCAGGAACTTGACTTTCACCCCGCGATCCGCCTCCTTTCCTAACTTAAATAAGTTCTTCGACGTAGAACGAGGGAGACACAACGTCCTTCGATCGCCATCGAGAACTCCGAAATTCGTCGTTTCCCTCGTCAATTTACGGAAAGTCGGTCACCGCCCGGCGACAAGTGAGGTTGTTTTGCAAGGTCTCGATTAACGACCGGAGCGCCCACAACCATTATTTGCTTGCGAAATGAAGAGGGGCCTCGTCGTGATCCGATTAAAGGAAACGGTCAAGAGGAAAGAAGAGAGAGAGAGAGAGAGAGAGAGAGAGAGAGAGAGAGAGAGAGAGATGTCACTTCCTCGCGCTTTCGTTGCGAAAAGCTCGCTTGAACAAGCGCCTTTACGTCACGTCCACCCACTGGCAGCGGAGCACACGGCGAAGCTGCTCCGGATCCGTAATGGCGGTGGAATTGCGAAATCCGTGTTAATAGCGCGTGAGTCAATAAAAGCGCCTGGGTTAGCCGGGAAAGCGTAATAAGGGCAGGTCTAATCGATACGATTGTGTTCGCGGCACGGACGAACACGTGTTACAGACACGTCAGAACCAGGAATGTCGCTCTTGAAAGAGATAGAGCTCGCATGAGATCAGCATCGCCCTGTAAAATTGTTGTGATTTATGCGCCATTCAGCGATTGCAAAATTCTAGCAGAGAATTAATTAGCATTTATAAATTTATTTATTTACGTGCGTTAAAGCGCAAAATTCTTTTATTCTTCAAACTTGTAGCGATTAACGCTTCGATAACTCGTGTGTAAAAAAAAAAAAAAAAAAACAGTTTTATAAATGCTCTGAGAAACATATTAAACAAAAAAATGTATTGTATTGCGGTCTACATTAAATGCTGATATAAAAGTTTCATATGATTATACGCGTGATAACGCAGCTTTTGTTAAAAAAAACCATTCTTTTTTTGCGCGTCAGGCAGTGCATTTCTTTGTGGCGTATTTCATCCACTTTCTCTTATCAGACGAGCTTCTTTGCCTCAAGCAACACTGTTCTTATCCAAAAAGATCTTCACCACGCTGATTCCCTGGCATTCGATGCACCGTAAAACTGTCCGTGGCGGTAAAGCCAACGGGAAAGTTACGAGCTCGGAAATAATTTGATAAAGTCCGAGACCCAGGTCGGGTCGACAGTTCGGTCAGATAAATCAGCGTAACTGGCAAGAGCGATACCTTGAAGAAGATCCCCAGGTAGTATCTCTTCTCGCCCAGTTTCAGCAGAGGCATCGTCCATCTTGAGGCCGCCAAGTTGTTGCTGTGTTCGTCCACGCAGTTTGGACAGTCGTCTGCAGAGAAAATAGAAAAGCTATTAATACTGATACTGATGTGTTTAAGCAAAATTGATGACAAAATAACTTTTATTATAATTTATATTAATAGAGAATATATTGAAGTGTCAACGGCGTTTAATTATTTCTTATTAAAATTTGTGGTTAACAATTCTAAACAACAACAATTACATATCCAAGTTAGTGTAACGGAAATTAATCCGCATTGGTCGAGTCCGCGTCTAATTACGGAAAGAAACAGAAAACACGAAGTGAAATTCTATGGCGTTTCTTTTTTCCTCCAACCGCTACCGTAGTATCTTTTTAATCGACGGCGTGTAATCGGTTTCTCCAACCACGTGCTTACTAGGAAAACCGCAATTGTATCGGGCGACCGAGGACTTCTGCAGTTCTTGCAATTACACAACGCGGAAGAAATAAAAACGTGTGTGTTTTTACGTGCTTTATACATACGTTTTCTCGTTTGTATATATTCACGCAAAAAACAGCGTCGTCGACTAATATTAAAATAAATATAAGCGATATAAATAATATATATATATATATTTATAAGCATTATAGAATGTTGAGTATTTGCAGAAGTATTTGTATCAAATTATAACTTGTTTATCGTTTACGGAATGCGAGACATTTATATTCCGCAATGCGGAAATGTGATTGCGTTTTCTTCTTTGAAAAAGCATGACTGTGTTTGTAGACTGATGTTAGCACAATACATATGTAACTTGTTAAATTTACTTTGCAAAGTTTCTAATACACTTGTTTTTTCTTTAGGCAATGATTTTATGTATTAAATTTTTTCTGAAATTTTTTGTGCAAATAAATTTTATCAAGGTTGTCAATACTACAGCAAATATATGCGTAAATTGTGAAATCACAAAAGAAAGCTTTTACATATATATATATATACACATGTCATACATTGATTTATTAATTATAATTGAAAAAATTACGTGAGACGCGACAAAAGTCCATTTCATCACAATATTACGTAAAAATACCGCCAAACTCTTCAGTCATTTCGGTAATCTTAATCACAAATATAGATTTCAAAAATATAAATGATGCTTTGCGTCTCCCACGTGACGACGATCGCTTTTACTTGAGTATATCTCGGCACATTCCGAAAGTTGCTTCACAACTTAACTGCCGCGAGATGATGTGGATCGAGACGTAAAATCTAGATTTTCGTAATGACACCGAGCGAGAATAATTATTAAGCGATCGCGTTATGTACAATAGATCAGTCAGACTGTGTGAGAGAGTGCGAAAATGTGGCGATGTTGCCTCACGGGAACGTGAATCTAGGAAATCTGTGGAGAAAAATCTGTGATGTCGATGTGAGAAGGATGTGTGCAATGCCGCGCGTGATCTCACGTGCGTTTGCTTCGCCGCACAAACGCGCTTAGGATCGTAAGAAGGATCGTTGAATTACAACGCTCTTACGACAAGCGGTTACGTAAACGAGTCTCGCCCCGACGCGGCAACGTGAAATTTCGGCGACGAATTCTCTCGTCTGTTTTGCCTACGACGAGATTTCATCCGAGGACGGCGAGAGGATTTCTCGTTATCGTTACAGCGCCCGTGCATGCCCGCGTTGTCGCGCCGCTAATTGTCCGCGGTAAATGAGAAGCATCTTCGCACAAGTGGCCGCGGGAGTGGCTTTTTTCGCGCTTTTGCGCGCACGCGATGCATCGCGCGACTCGCTTTTTCTCATTCGTTCTTTTAGCGCCGCATTAATCCCACTGTTGTTAGCAAAATCCGTTGTTATTCCTACCTCCGTGTGTATTTTGCGCGTTGTATATGAAAAAAGGGAATTGTAACGTCCGAGTTACTGATACGAAGCGAGACACATTTCCGTTTTTTTTAATCGTTTGTTCTGTCTACAGAAAATGATGAAGTGAAAAATTAATCTCTATAGTTTATTTGACTTTGTATTATTTTATTTATTATTTTATTATTAGAGTGGATGGAGGTGTAATAAATCTCAGAAACGTAAATAAAAATAATGTAATTTATGTAATTTTAGCAATATAAAATGTCATAGTAATGTATTTGGCGATAAAACATGTAATTTAATTTTAATAATGTAGAAATATCATTTAATGGATAAAATATTATTTAATGGATATATATACTAGAAAAGAGAGAGATAGAGAGAGAAAGATTAAATAATAACTTATACACACACATATGTTATGCGTATACATCTTGAAATTATAGAATTCTTACTTTCTTTATATTTATCTCATAAAAATTGTAAAATGCCTATATATGTATATAAACTATCTATATTAATCTTGAAATTTTCTTCTCAAGTTTTAATTACAAAAGAATTGCGAAATCTAAGCAAGGAAAGCTTATTATCTTTTAACCGTTGCGTTTTTTCTTCAAACGTTTAAAAAATCTCATCATTAAATGTTTCTGATAAAAAGGTAATTTATAAAATACAACGATAAAAAAAAGTATTAGAGTCAACTTGATTCGTCGCGTAAATTAAGCCAGGTAATGCGGCGAAATTGCTGAAGTTCGCGATATTTTTAGAACCGGGAAAGATGTTGAGCAAGGCCAGCAGCGAGATACACGCCTTTTTCATTCCGTCGTCGGACTAATTAAACCGACATATTGCATATTTTAATAATCGTTTCATTAATTTCCGCGCCGTGGCGTCAAAAAACGTTTTCGTCGCGTTAATATTCAGCGGGATTTTTTAATAGACACTTCAGAGACGTTTGCTTTCTGTTTCACTTTTTTTTATCGACTATCGACACTCAAATTACAGAATAAGAAAGCAAGTTGCTTCCATTAATGGAAGCCATTAACTGATCTTTGGGCCACTGCAAATTTTCACTGGTCGAATTTCTGCACAAGTACCTACTTTTTATATTTTAAAAATTGTTCTCGAACAGTCTACACTTATGCACGTCAAGACTGAGAAAAAGTCTGGCTATTATGTTTTAAATAATGACGATTAAAATCTATACTCCTTTTTTAATGTAATTTATTATTTCTATTTACTTTAGTTTTAATTGCCATTACGGCACAAATATAAACGAGAAAAAGTTCTTCACCGAAACTGTTCCATTAATATTTATGAAATTTGTGCATGCCGCGCACTTATAATTAACATTGAGATAAAGTGATGTCCCAGAATGCGGTAATGGGTAATCCACTGTAACAATGATAAGACTCGCAATGTTTTTTGGATAATGCGAGAAAAAGTGATTAAGAGATACCCCTCTCGTGTAATATAAAAAGCTCAGGCAGAATACGAGGGGATTTAGACGACATCAGCCGCTGTTTGCTACACAATGCGTGCATTCACGACGCACCGCATTAAATCCGTTGCTCGAATTTACAAATCCGCCAGCGGCCATTACTGAGCTTAATACTTGTCGTGCCACATGCCGCCAAGCATACCGTTATGCCCGTTTTATATCCAGCAAACAAAATGCGGCTGTCTCCAAAAATTCCAGCATATTCCAGCGCTTCACATCAATAACAATTATTAACATAAATATAAAACGCAAACATACAACAGATTTTGTAAAAGGTCTCGGTTCGGCTTGTGGTCTGAAGATGTCTTTTTCGAATTTTTTAATTTACCGTTTTACGAAGATAAATATCTTGAAAAATAATTCTGAACGTTGCATTCTAATAATGCAGCGCTTCGAAATGCGCGAATCGATCAATTGCGAGATTCGCTAAAAACATAGCCGACTTTTACGATCATTTTAACCTCACATCTGAGAAGATATAAATGATCTCTCTCTCTTTTTCTTTTAATGGCGACTTCTATCGATCAGGTGATCTGAAGTTTCCGAACTCGTTCAAAAGAAACGACATTGTAAAATCGTTTTATGCGTGCGATCTTATACGCGCGCGAGTTCGAGAGATTCGCGTGAATCAATATCAGTACGATATTATCATCTAACGAGAGGAATTTGATTATCCTTCCTTATAGACACAAAATTGTTCAAAAGACGAGATGTAATGTCGTACATTTCTCTTCAACGACGGAATCAAGAAGAGAAATGCACGATTCTTGCACGGTCTGGAAACACGATGCTTCAGTAAGCGCGGTTGTAGTCAATCGATCGCGTCCAATCGATCTGAGTTCATGAGCTACCATTAACAGCTAATGACTAACCTAATGGGCTACTCCAAAGCAACAATACACGCGCGAATGTCGAGACAACAGATCCACAGCCCTATCGAAAATCGTACGGAGGCCATTTCCCGTGTGCTCAGCCGTCCGGAATCGAATTCGAATGACTAATGAATCAGTGCCTTAATTACCAGGCAGAAACCTCTACGGGCTACACTGTCGCAAATGAATATTGCACATAAGGCGAGTCAAATCGGTTTTTTCTCAAAGAAAGAAAAAAATATACGCGATGTACGAGAGTTTAATCATGTCTTTCCGCTCTTTTCTCATCCCTCTTCTGTTTTTCGTCTACTTCAGATTACGGTGCGTCTTCAAAGTATTCAGATCTTATGCACTCAAAGAGATGAGCACCATTCACAGCTGTACTACGTATGAATAGCTTCTGCAATATAGACCGCTAGAGTGTGCATAAATCTTGAATGTTTATAAATTTGTAAGCACACCACTACAGAGAATTAACGTCTCTTTGGTTCTTCTTACATGAGTGCGCATTTCCGAGGCAAAACGTTCCGAGACACAACATTTATTGACTTATAAAAGCAAAAAGTCTGTAACAATAATAAATTACATCAATGTATTAATCTCTCTCTTTTTCTATATAAACAAATATACGAATTAGTTACTTTTACAACATACTGTAATCCTAAGTTTTATCTTATTTATATTTTTTATTACTAGCACAACACAGGCGCGCGCTACGCGCACGTTATTGTTATTTTTATTTAACGTGTTGTCAGTGAACACAACCTGTCACCGCGATGACAGATAGTATATACGTCTTATAAACCATATAATACACATATGAGAAATGTCAGAAATAACGCATAAAAATCAAACTCAAAAAATAGTGAGAAAGAGAAGTGGAAAAACAACACGTGACTAAAGTCACGCGACAGGGAAAAGGGTAAAAAAGAGAATATTATATATATTATATGTAATATTCTATATCTATATATAATAGACACACATACGCATATATGTATATATATACATATATATATATATATACCGTAATCACGTGACCGAAGTCAGTAACACCGCCGCGGTCGCGCGGCCGAGGTCAGTGACTTCACCACAGTCGCGCGACCAAGGTCATTGACCCCCCCGCGGTCGCGCGACCGAGGTCAGTGACCCCTCCCCACCAAGGCCGCGCGGCCGAGGTCAGTGACCCCGCCAAGGCCGCGCGGCCGAGGTCAGTGACATTACTGTAGTATGTATATAATACATATAATACAATATAAAGTATAATATTATAAATATATNATAAATTATNTGTATAATATGTATTATTTAATGTTATATATAATATAAATTACAGTCACGTTATTTTCACGTGTTGTTTTTCTACTCTTTCCTGTAACGTGACTTTAGTTACGTTTTTAATTTTCTCTACATACGACGAACTGTCTCAAAAAATCGCTTTTCATTATTTACTCTCTCGATCTTACCGATTCGATTCGACTCGATCAACCAACCAACCAATCGTCAACGCGGAGAAGAAGTAACAATAGGTGCGATATATTCGACTCCAAACGCGCACTTTTCGGTCCAAATGCCTTTTTTAATATAGGATACTAGCACAACAGGCGCGTGTTACGCGCACGCTGATATTGTTTTTATTTTAACGTGTTGTGCCAGTAAACACAACCTGTCACCGCGATGACTAGTATATACGTATACAATAAACACGTACAGAAAAAGTTTACATTCTTAAACATACTTGTATTTTTCCAAAAGTGTCAATAAAAAGCCACTTTTTCTACATCAATCGCTAGTTTTGATCAATTGCAACAAATAAATTTATTACTATTATTGATACAAAACAATGTTTTATTACAACATCAAACACACATCTTACACAAACAAAATGTGTTGTTATTAGAGAACTTGATAATGTACCTCTCGACTTAACTTGTCACTCTTAATCTGCCGAGGCGGACAAGCGGTTTAGTAGTCTAGTCGGATGACCGACTAAACTTCACGACATCGACCGACCTTCATTTGCCTTATCCTTGACACGCTTTCGAAAAGCCAGCCACCGCCGACGGGCGTCGCGGATCGTTTGTATTCGCCGAAGAAGATTCCATCGTTGACAAACACGTAGCGTAAAATCACGGGGATCGCGTTACGTAAATGTCCGTTATCGAGCAATGCGTGCTGATAGGGTGATCAAAGCGGTCTATCTAACTGCAATGTTGTTTGGCGATACGTGACCGCATACGAGCTGAATGACAACATGAAAGTGCAGGTTGACAACATAAAGTGGTTAAAAAGCGACGTGGCTACATGTTACAACACGTTACAACACATGTTTCTATGTGCAAAATAAATTTATATAGCGTGTATCCAATCAAAATCTATTGTCACTTAAATTGAGCACAAATGAAAAAAAAAAAAACAATTTGTTTTACTTGGAAATATTGTGATATATATATAAATTAGTTTGATAATATTAGAATTTTAAGGAATTCTTCTCAGAAAAACTAGACGTTTTATCCAAAACGTTACAGTATTATGCAAAGGATCACCTTTCATATCTTTGAGACTGTTGAAATGCGTTGTCCCTTTAGTGCACTCACGTGACACTCCTATTACGGATCACACACGTGGCTACGATGGCATGTCGTCGAAATGGTCGCCTCGATAGATCCGATACGACACAATCGGCTCGAATTTGAGGCCATGCCAGAAACAACGGAGAGGAGAGATGCGTGTGAGAGAGAAAGAAAGAGAGGTAGAGAAGAAGGGAAAGAGGAAGCAACGGTTTGGGTATCGTTTTCGGCAAATGGAAGAGGCAGGTTCCCACATTCGGCGATAGAAACGACCGCCACCGGTTGAAATTGACTCGCGGGATCGCGACGCGGAAAAATAGATGCGGAATCGGCGCGCATTGCAGAATTGTCAAGCATGCAATCGCTATGGACGGAAGCGTTTCGGATTCGGAGAGATCTTCGTTTCTGTGTTTTACAGATGTAACTCCCTTCAAAAAAAACAAAAAAGACAAGTGTGTGCCGGTGGTATTACGCTGAATAAATTCCTGAACTAGTCGTGTGATCACGCTACAAATTCTCATTATATTTTTCAACACGTGATTATTTTTTAATAATGTTATAATCTGAATTATTATTCTTTAATAAAAGTCACGTGTTTTAATTACAAAAAAAATGGAAATTTCCTAACCAAATGCAGCATAAAACTCTTTTCCGAAAGTAAAATGTTCCAAGAGAGAAATCCGAAAGTAAAATATTCTAAGAATCGCGTATCACAATGTTATTCAACGAACTACCGAATTCAAAACTTTCTTTCGCGCGCAATGACTCTAAATCAGATTCAAAAAGTCTAACTCGTCAAACGTTTGCCATAAATCCGTCAAAAAAAAAAAAAATAATCAGAAGAAGAGACAGAGAAAGAAACTGTGGTCGCTGTAATGACAACTTAAGGCGCCACCGAATACTCCACGTCACTGTCCGCCGTCTCTCTAGTGAGCATTTTACATCCAAACACCGAGAGTTTCGTTATTACTGTTCCCACCCATCGCCATATTTCCTTACGAAGCTCGTCTTGCTCCCTCTATAGATAGATAGAGAGAGAGAGAGAGAACGTCGCACCGACGCTCGCAAGTCCGGAAAATGGAGTTTACGTAATTTCATCAACGGCGGGGGGCAAAATGGGGGCAAAGCCGGATGCACGAGACGGGAGGCGGAGAAAATAGGGCGCGGGGAGAATTGCACATTGTACCGAGAGGAGCAACGGTGCAGCCACCTGAGAGAGGTAACTTCGATTCCTTTTATTACTTCGCCCAACATGGAGAACCACCGGCGGGAGAAATAAAGCCAATCAGCTTCACCAAAAACTTTCTCCCCGGGTGTGTTTGCGTGGAAGTGGCACTTACGTGTTTGTTCGCTCGTCGCGCGCGGCTGACCTTTCGCGGTCGCCATGGGGCTAATTAAACTCCATCGGAGAAAAAGCACACGCGCGGAAAAAGCCTCGTCGTGGCCTCGCCTGTTGTCGTCGTCGTCGTCGTCGTAGTCGGGCTTTGTCGGCGGACCCTTTTTGTCCAGAGTGCGGGTAATAAATGACGCGAGAAGAGCAGTCGCACACGTTCAACGTAAGCTCGGTGACGCGAGTGGCGCAATGAGAAATTGCATCGCCAACTTGGCATCGTTCGATTACACCTACGGCTAACGATCTTGACGCCTCTCGGGCGTCGAGACGGAATAGCATGTAAACGACAAGGCCGTATTATTTTATTAGTCTGAGAATGCGTAATACACGTGACGAAATATTCAGCGCACCTATTTGCTCATCCTTTACTTTGTATAATTACCTTTGCATTATTTATAGTTTTGTGAATCTTCATATTACGACGATATCAATGTGTTAAAGAAACTGGAAATCAACAACAAGTCGTAAAAAAATTTGTTATACGCAGTAAGATTCTAGAGATAAGATTTCTATTTTAAGTACTTAAATAAAATATGAATTTTACTTAATTCTTGTTTATATTTAACAAAGCTTTTTATGAATATTTGCAATAAAAAATTAAATTCTTAAATAATTTGCATATTTAAATATTATAATAAGTTTTTATTATAATTTTTAAGTCTTTCTCTGTGATTTAAATTTAAAAAGAATAGTTTTGCACGTATCTTCTATTTGTGTACATAAGAACTATCTTTGACGCAAGCTCATAAAAAAATACATGAGCATAAAGAAGCTACTTAGTATCTTTCATATTATATCGCGGTGAAACACTATATCAGTACTTGTCGACACAAATGCGCGCGCGCGCAGGTTGCCACGAGTAAACCCAATCCATCAGAAATTTATTCCTGCAACGAGAGTTACTTCCGACGAGCTTTCGATAACGATGTGCCGATGCAGCTACTTCGCCCTCCATCTCCTTCCTACATTAAATTCGATATCATTTTACGATCGTCGCCCCACGAGACTAAAACGTTTTATTCCACTCAGGGCTGCCTTTATGTGTGGCTCTTTAAACGCACGTCTTTGTGGAGTCGAGATAAAACTGCAATTAAACAGATAACCGCAATAACTGAAATTAAACAGGTAATCACAACTCTAAAAAAATGTGCGCATTGTATCAATAAGAAAGAGTTTAAATCTAGAAGGAAGAAAATTTTTTATTTCAAAGTTTTGGCGTCAGATATCGATTTGTTTGTATAAAACGCGCCTCTGTCCAACTTTACAAAAATTTACAAGATGTAACGCGACAATACATTTCTATAGTAATGTGTATTTTATATTAAGATAAGTATATATATATTTTAAAGTCGATTTTTCTTTTTTTCATCTTTATAGAAAAAGATTTGGTTGAAAAAACAAATAGTTCTTTTTACACAGTATGACGGCCCTGTCTTCACGCTGTTTTATTATGCACCTTTCTCAGAAATATAAGCGTCCACATATGTTACGTTTGAAATTGCTTGTGAGGATCGCGAGATGCGTTCCAGATAAGCGGACGTGACGAGAACACGTGGATGGCCACGTGAAACCGATACGAGACGGCGAGTAGTAGATCGCAAGGAGGCGCGGCGAAACGTGAGCCGACGTTCTTCACCTATTTCTATTTGAAATACCTCTTTCTTGAAGTTTTTGCAGAAAACCAGTAACCTTTTTTCATATTGATGCTCATCTTAAACAGAAAGGTCGAAGCGAGTTTTATCGTACATACTTATTTACCGATATGAGATCGAGCAATCGCGCGCTAACTGATAAATTTACTTATTCTCTCTTTTACATATTTTTAATTACGACGATAAGATAATATTACACACACATTATGCTGTTTAAAAAAAGACGGCATTAAAATAAACGCTTATCACCTTTACTTTTTCTATTAAAATCTTTTATAGCCCACACAACACAGCACGCGCATGTATAAAATAATATAAATAATATAAATAATAGGAAAAAGAGTATGTGAGAAAAGATAAATGAATGTGGAAAAAGATGAGAAAATGAGGAAGAATTCAGTGAAAGAATTTATTAATATTTTTTTTGGAAAGAAAGCATGCTGCAAAAACAGAAGTTAAATTTAGGTTGGTTAGAATTGTAGTAGATAAGATAGTTTGTAAGTTAGAATTAAGATAGTTGTGAGAGGCAAAAGATTGTGTATGAGAGAGAAGTTGTAACTTCAAGAAAAAGCAATAAATTTCTTCTATTCTATTCTAATAAATGTAAATAATATAATATAAATAAAAAAGAGTGTGTCTTGTTGCATAAATTGTGGCTAATTTTATTTCAAAATTCTAATATAAAACATTGCACAGATAACATAACTTCAATTACGTTCTATTATATAGTCACGCCATTTGGAGCACATTTCGACCGTTGTAAGCGGTCGGAAGCAGATTATGTTATTCTATTGTCAGACGTATAATCATATTTCATGGCGGTAAAGCGTGCTGACTGTTGACGGCGTAATTAAATTGTGATAAATTCAACACACGCCATTAGATAATGAGTGCGCCAGCTGGACATAACGCAGGGGCCGTTTAAGCGCGCGTTCGTTTCGTAATTAATCTCGTGAACGCAATAACCCGATCTACGGTGAATTTTCCCACGATGGATTCACCGGCGCGGGATCACTCGCGCAAGCAGATAATGTTATTACAAAATGAAATCCCAGCAATTGATAGACGCCCAAGTAGCTGCTCTAATTTACTCATCGCTTGATTGCAAAACAAAAATAAAGAAGAAGAAACAATAATTTGGTTGTAATAATTGTGCGAAATAAACTATATTTGCCTCACACGCAAGCAGCAGAAAATTAAGAATAAAGATTCGACAAAGATGTAATATATATTTGTGAAGTTTCATACTTAATTATTCAATACTTAATTGAGCATTTCACGAGCTTTATAATTTGTCGTATTATTTCAAATTTGCATTTAAATAATATTTTCTGCTTAAAAAAGCAACAGTAAACGTCGAAGAAGAAAGATTAGGCCACGAAAATGTGTAACGCGTAACGGTGGCGTAAGTTTCGCCTCACTTTCGCATCAGTATTTTCGCGTGATTTGCATTCATGAGCATCAAGATGCGACGATTTCGCACTGATCCACAATGGTCGGACGGCGTTAACTAATTTTGGTTTTGTTTTACCGCGCAGCCGGCCACAGACAGAGCACGCCGACGGCAGCGTTTCAGCAAAGATCGAGCTTTCCTCTTGAAACCGCAATCAGAAGCACCTATACATATACTTGTGCAAGTGCCGCGTAATACTCTCACCGTCTGGAATTCCAGTGTAATAAAACAAAAAGCATCATCGTCGTCGTCGTCGTCGTCGTCGTCGTCGTCGTCGTTTGAACGTCCAACTGGCTTCGCCAACGGCGACGACAGCGACGCGAGTTAATGCGATTGGCGACAGATAAAACTTCCTATTTTCAGTATCCACCGTATATATTTACTGTATTATCACTTTTGCTGTAGAGATAGGAACTAACTGCAGGCTTACTTCGACTTTGCCAGGGTTTTGTTCCAAAAGTAACAGTCTTATTACATGTCAATAGACATTACACGAAAGCATTTCGATTTGTGCCACAAAAGGAAATCGCTTTGTCGAAAAAATCTATTTTTTTGCTTGACGAACGTTTAAATTTTCAACGAGATATACTTCGACGCTATTTTTTAGACAGTAATCTGTCAACTTTCTTTCAATGAAATATGTATTCTATGCTTCCGAGGAGATATACATGATATAATTCGTGTTGACATAACTACTTTTGCACGTATCGCAAGTGTCATTTGAGAATTTCTCGCTGTTTCAGCTATTTTGGAGCGGAAATAGAATGTTGCTTTCAATCGCGGTAGCTTTTTTGCTCATTAAAAATTAAACTTCTTCAAGCGTGACGGGCACTTAGCAAAGACCACCAAGCCTTTCGTGAGATAATACGCTGCGATATAAGTTGTTAGTCCAAAGTTCCAGCAAGAAAATATTGTTCCCAAAGGACAACCGCCGAGAAACAAGAAGGACGGTTGAATCTTCTTTTACGAGCCATAAGGATAATTAGAAATGTTTCTCCCGTATTACAATGTAAAGCTTACCGCGCAAAATTTTACATAAATTCTTTGTGATAAAAACGGTGTCGAGCTTGGAGATTATCTCGAACAGACGATAAAAGTTTTCTAAACTTAGAATACAGCCGGGAGTACACGTTAAAAAAATCTGCTAGGTAAACAATCTACTTACCGAAAAAAAATTTAATTTTTCATAAGCGGTAAAAAGCTTCCTCGAATATTTCATCTCTCTCAATGTTATTTTTCTACTCATTTCCATAATTCTCGCACAAATACTGTAATTTCTTTTCGCAAATATTTATCAGTATTATGCGACCTAGAAAATGTTAACACATTCATGATCTTATTTTTTAATCTGATTATATAAAACTTCAAACACATTTTATATATACTACTCTCGAGCTGATGGAAAGCAACATAAAGAAACACAAAATCTTTATACCGCTGCTTCTGGTCAGACTCATTGGGAAATTAGTCTTTTCATGCGTGACGGGCGTGTGGCAACGTTCGCGAGCCTTTCGTGCAAGATAAGGTTCTCCAGGATATGCGTCGTTAGCCCCGGAGCCGATGGAAGAGGAAAACACTTGCGAGAAGAACATTTACACCACATAAGAGAGAGAGAGAGAGAGAAAGATGGAAAGAATGGCATGCGAGAGCACGTTGCAAGTGCAAGTGCCTAGAGCGAGCGGAGAGAGTAACACTGCCGTGTCGTGCTGTACTTCCGCTCCGCGAAGTAAATCATGTGCATTTCAACCCGTTACGGGTGAGCGTAACGATAGGCGAGTCGACGGCACGCAAGATTATGAAATTCGATAGAATAACGTCATTGTGTGCCGAGCTTCTTAATTGCCGTTCCATAAATGCCGACGCCGAGAACACTCGCGCGTTCCTTCAAACGGTCTCACTGTAACTCGTCGATTTATGAGAAAGTGTACGAAAAGTTTTAATTATTTCTGAAATTACTATTGTGTCACAGAGCATTATGGAGTATTTACGTGACTTGCACGCAAAATATTTAAATTTTAGCTCGTCACAAGTTAAATATAAGTTTTATTTGTCTGACTAAATGATTATCATCATTTTCTCTGTTGTGGTATGCTGCTGTCAACTTTCTATTCTTCTAATTTATCACTGAGGAAGAATCGAAGTAGTATCGAAATATTTGATCATTGATGCTGAATAAAAAACTACATTTAAATATATTAACACCTTGTATATTGGCTCGCTTTCTTTGATATTTTCACGAGCTTATTCTTTTATTAAAAAATATATTTGTTAAAAATCTTATCTCAATTCCAAGTATATATATATATATATGTATAGAAATATCTTTCATTTAAATATTATTTAATATTTTGTTGACTAATATAATATAAACTTATGTAACTATCTGAGATGAACGGAACGCGCTGCGGAAGTGATGAAAGGAATGCCTTCGGTGAAAGTGCTGAAGAAACAGTTGATAAAAAGTTAATTGAAGGTGCGGATGCGAGCCTAAGAATTAGTATGGCGAAATATGGACGTAATGACAGTGTAACGGCTTCATTGGTTGAACTAAGTCCAGTGGTACACCGGTAATTACACGGTAAAGATTTTAGTGTCATTACGGTAACGACAACATCGTTATAAGCAGAGTTTATTAAATTTAATTACTGTTATTATTAAGAAGCAATTGTTTTAAGAAAGAAAAAAAGAAAGAAAGAGAGAGAGGAAAACAATATATAAAGAAAAAGTAAAATTTAAAAATTTTATATTTTTAAAATTTCAAAAAGATTTTATGTTTATACTATAGTTATTTAGTATATTTCTATATAATACAATTATATAAAATATTATATATCAGTATATAAATAAATATACAAGATGCATATACACACATTATATTATTTTATCTCATGTAATATCGTTGTTTAAACACTAACTTATTATAGAAGAGATTTATAGTTTTCAAAAATATAAAATAGATCTACAAAAAATTATAGAAAGCTTTGCATCACATATATATATTCTCAAGACTTTACGTGTGTTATTATAGCAATATGTCGTGAATGCCAATACGAAACGAATAACCATACGTAACGCTAAACGCGTGATGTGAATACGATTTGTTGTGTCCACGTTCAAGTATTTGAAAAAAAAAAAGCATAAGAGAAAGAGAGCAAGGCAAAATAGAAAATCTCATGCCTGAATCGTGGGAAAGAGGCGCGAGGGGGAGTAGGAGCAGAAAGATTGATCCGTTCCCGGGATAACAATAACGGCATGGAACCACTCACGGAAATCATCGACAAGCCGTCGAAACCAGATCACGCCGCGTCACGTCCACACGAAGCGAAGCCCGTGAACAACACCGGACAACGGCAATCGAGAAAAAACAAGTCCGCACGTACCGTTGAGTCTACCGGGAATGGCGTGCAACGATCCCACGTAGAGAACCGACAGCAGGAGCAGACGTGTTGTCGCGGCCATGTCGTCCGTCGCGGGTGTCGTCCGAGATCGCTTTCTAAGGTCCAGCCCGAGCCGCCGTGTCTCTCTCGTCTGAGGACAGAACCTCGTGTAATCCCGTGTAATGTTGAGATCGGCGATCGGTGTCCTTGACGCGAGATCGTGAAATCGGGGGATGCTGGATTTCCAGCCAGCTGAAGAATGTCGCTCCGACCACGTGTATCGCGCAAATTTCGCGAAAATCGCGGGGAAAAAATTACGGCGCACCGGTTATACACAGTGAAATGTCACGCGAAGGAGATATTCGAGTTCTCTCTTTTAGCGCAAGTTCTGCGTGTCCTTCTTACGTGTTACAACGCGTGGGTGTACGCGTGCGTACACATATGATATATATAGAAGTTGACGAAACTCTCGCCGAGGTCGTCATCGTGAATTCTGGTCGAGATCAAATATCGTCGACCTGTGTGCCGGTGAAAGGTAAGAACTGGTAAAGATAGATTTTGGAAACGTAAAAAATTGTGACTGTAACCCTTTTGAACAAACTTGTGACAATATACTAATTGGTTTTGTTGCGTTCTAATTTTAATTACCGCGTGTGGCGATTAATTCGCGTATTAATTATACATACAAAATCGTAAAATAATATTGCAATTTGAATAAATGTTGGACTGTAGCAGCTATTAATATTCGATTTTGACGCGAAATTGTTGATTAATCAGTAATTATCTACATTGCTAATATGTTTTCAAAAACTAAAATATCAAAAAAAAAACACATGTAAAATTGTACTATAAGTTCAAATAATCTATTGTATTTTTAAAAAAATATCTATGCTGTTTTAAAAAAACTGTGCAGAAAAAATAACTAGAAGACAACTGTAAATAATAAAATAACTGGAAAAAACGTGTTTTAAGTTTTTCAGCGTACAAGCAACTTTTTTTCTTACAAACTCTTGCTTTTGTCGGATGCTGTGTGTGACAAGATGCGGGTTCGCTGCAGCCCGTTTAAGTGCATCGTCAATTATGCAGTGCGCAAAATGTATCCAAGTTTTACTCTTCTTCATTCTCCGCGTATCAACATCGAGGTGCGCCGTTCTTCTTCCCGTAAACATGCATATATATATATATATATATATGTACATATATATGTGTATACATGTGTGTATATTTGCATAAGTACATATTCCACATATGCACAACTACATTAATATAAGTCTAGAGAGTTGCAAGCAAATGCATTCACGCTTCAGCAGATCAATGAGTTCTTTTTAGAATGATAAAAGTTGTAAAAATCGAAAGAGAGAAAATTTTGTGAACAAAATGTAATCTTTGAGAATTTAATAAAATATTTAAATTTCTTTTCCTTTAATATTCCATATGTAACAATACAAATTTCATTTGTCTAGTATGTTCTTCATTCTTTCTTTCTCTCTTTTATGCTGTTTTATGTATACATACATGTTTGCACATGCGTGTGTACATTCACCGCACAATCTCCCCTCACGACGACGTACTCAATTTTCGTAATAAAGACGGACGAGGTTATGAGATCGAGCTAACTAATTACTACCACACAGACAAGTCATGATAATTACGTTTCACTTTTCGACTACCTTTAATTAACGCAGGAGAACACTCCGGATTTCTGGTCGATCTTTCGAGGCAAGCAACGACAAACTGAACACCGACGGGCTCCAACATTCGCTTTTCAGTTGGATTCCACGCTGACCGACCTTCACCGGCCACTCGTCTCGAGAACACGAGACACCCTCTTTCAATGTACCTCGGTCCGCGTGTTTGAGAAAGCTGCGGTGTCGCCAACGAAGGTCGTCAGAATTTGTTAAAGTCAGTGTTTCGAATGTCCGCATAAAGACTTAATCCTCGTGTGATTTATGCGTCAATCTCGAAAACACTAATATATCCTGATCATTTAAATGCAACTTTGTAGATGACTTTGTAACTTTAATCATCTCTCATTTTAAATTTACGGACGTTACGTAAGTTTCGAAAATATCTCTCGAACAAACGCGTCTTTCATTAGATGCGAAGAAGAGATCGCAATTACTCTAACGACATAATGAAAAAGTTTAATGATTATGTAATTAAAAAACGCTCTGTGATTCGAGATTGACACACAGACAAGTCATGATAATTACGTTTCACTTTTCGACTACCTTTAATTAACGCAGGAGAACACTCCGGATTTCTGGTCGATCTTTCGAGGCAAGCAACGACAAACTGAACACCGACGGGCTCCAACATTCGCTTTTCAGTTGGATTCCACGCTGACCGACCTTCACCGGCCACTCGTCTCGAGAACACGAGACACCCTCTTTCAATGTACCTCGGTCCGCGTGTTTGAGAAAGCTGCGGTGTCGCCAACGAAGGTCGTCAGAATTTGTTAAAGTCAGTGTTTCGAATGTCCGCATAAAGACTTAATCCTCGTGTGATTTATGCGTCAATCTCGAAAACACTAATATATCCTGATCATTTAAATGCAACTTTGTAGATGACTTTGTAACTTTAATCATCTCTCATTTTAAATTTACGGACGTTACGTAAGTTTCGAAAATATCTCTCGAACAAACGCGTCTTTCATTAGATGCGAAGAAGAGATCGCAATTACTCTAACGACATAATGAAAAAGTTTAATGATTATGTAATTAAAAAACGCTCTGTGATTCGAGTTCTGTATAATTTGTTTTTTATATAGACAGACAATTAATAGAATTTTACGCAACAGTTCTTTACTTATGAAACTCATTTCGCGTTCGTTTACAATAGTTTCTGTTACATTACACGGGCGAATAAATGCGGATAATTGAAAAACGCAGTCGTGCAAATTGGTCAGAACTCGAGAAATGCGCGAGTTGATTTTTTTTTTCCCAAAGGTAGCTGCTGGGTTCATCGCTTTAATTTCATTTTCTCCATACGAGCGAATCGCTTCTTTCACCGAATCGTAAATCGAATTTATCGATTTACCGGTCGGCCGGCGCTCTCAAAAAAAAAATATATATATATGCGCGACGTAAACAGACGTCGCTTTCGATAGGATTCCTCTCGGTCTCTCCGGGGAAAAAGAGAGACCGAAGAGAGCTTCTTTTTCGTTTTTCAGATCACCGAGAACTACTTCGCGCGGGCGAAACTCCCTCTTCTTCCGTTTTCCCTCAGATATCGTGCGCTCCGGGATTCCACAGAATCCCCGATCCGGAGAGGATTCTTAGCGTGAGAGAGGATTTTGCATATTGCTCGAAACTACGTAGCTATTCATAATCCTCTGCTCTAATACATATAATTAAATATGCAGAGAGAACTAATGGCTTCTGAAACGGAACGTTACAAGCTTCCACGTTTAAGTATATGAAGTGACAGTGTTCTCCTCGGCTTCCACCCTTAACGGACGTGACGGTATTAAGCGGCATATATTGTAACACGTGTGAGCGTTATCGTTCATTTCAATTCCACACGTGACTTATGTGACTTATCATTTATTCTGAATACACAATTGCAATATCACAAGCTCGAATTGTAAGCCGTCGACAAAAAATTCAATTTCCTCGCTTGACAAAATACATATACTCTACATCTCTAAAATAAAAATAAAAAAAAAAAAGAAAAAACAGCCAACGATAAAAAAAAACGATAAAGTGTATTTTTATTTTCAGCGCAGCATATTTTTTTGTTTTTGTTTTGAGGAGAAACTGCACTTTTGACTTTTAAAATTTTAATAGCCGCGCTCTTATTGCTTTTTTCTGTCACGTGTAGTTAAGTCCTAATTAAACGTTAAACACATAAAATTGTCAGAGAGCGGTGTTTCTTTTTTCTTTTCTTTTCTTTTTTTTTTAACGCACAGCACCGTAAAATGCGGTGTACTTTATGAGCCATCCAGTGTGCCAACGGTATTTCTAACTCGATTATTGCAACGGCGACGTTGTTACCGTTTCTGTCGCTCGCGACGAAACGGCGAATTTCTTCCAGCTGAAATGACGGAAAGCAGTGGAATCCCATCGGACTGAATTCTTGTCACAGCGGAGCCATAATTTCTCCGTCATAAAGGAGACGGCAGGCAGTTTCTTGCGACGGAAACTCACGGGAATACGGAAATATTCCTTCAACACGGAAAATACGACGCTCGTCTTGTGATACGGAGCTTTTTATTTTCGCGAATTAAAGAGTGGGATTATGGTTGTTAACACAAAGAGATAGATCCGAACAAAAACGACGCCATATGTTAATATCTAAATATTTTACAACACTGTGTGTTAGATAAAAAGAGCTTAAATTTTTAATATATATATAATTTTTAATATATATCTAAAAAATATATCTAAAGTATCTTTAAAAAATAATAATAGATATATCTTAAAATATATCTTTTTTTAATTAAAAGATCACTTGAAGATGTCTCATTAGTGGTAAGCGTTTTATCGCCTGAAATTGAATTAAACCGAGTCCCAGCAGTCCTCTATCAGTTTCAATAATCATCAAGCATGAAATTGCATTAAATCGTACTCACGATCTCTCGCGACGATCCAGATAGGCGGTCTCTAAGTAGCCATAAATCTCTACCGTGTAAGATCAGGTGTGTCCTCCGATCTCTAATCTGTAGGGTGCAATTCACCTATCCTTCGGCAGAGCACATCGTCGCCCGCAAATCGAAGAACGGGAGGTGAGCGGGCTGGACCGCCGAGGTGACGTTTACACACGCGATCGGCGCCGATCACGTTTCGTATCGCGGACATATAACGTCATCGAAATCTACGAGGATCGACGGGAAATACCGCGCGGCGGTATCGGCGTGTCTCGACGAATTATTCATGAGAGAAGATTCGCGCCGAGATTATGCGACGACACCTGCGCGACACGCCGCGCCACTGAGAATCCTATTTCTGTACCTTCGATCGGGTGAATAAATCACACCAACGGGAAATAAAGGTAAATTGCGCGTTCGATTGCGACAGACAGACGGAATGAGGGAGAGGAAAAAAGATCGTTGATTAGATGTGTCAATTTTAGCGAGAAGACGACCCGACAGGCGTAGACGAGCGATGTGAATGCGAAGGTTCAAACTTGTGAGCTGCGCGCAAGAAGCTGGTGCGTTAAGAAGATCATGTTTAACCGTTGGAATGCGAAGCTAAATGAGACGAGCCCGCTAATAACCATCTTGCAACCGGCGAGGATTATAGGGACCCAGAATGTAAATTACGTCGGCGACGAAACACGAAACTAGCTTCTAGCATCAAGTCGACGTGCTATCGTGTAAAGCGAATTATATTGTTCGTATAACACGGTCACGAATATTGATTATACTGTGTGTCTCGTTCTCGATGATAGTATTGTAGTCATGCTTGTCATGCCTTACATCACAACGTTTAGCGCCTAATATAAAGGAAACGGAAGCACTCCGTGCTGCCCTCCCGCGACTTTCCTTAAGCCCGGTTCATATTGTTTTGTTGGAAGAAATGAAAACATTATCACCGAGATTGAAGATGATAGTGGGCCTTCATTATCGTACTTTTTTTTTTTTTTTTTTTTGGGAATAAGTAAGGGAGGGAGACTATCATCTTCGAACGAGACACTTCATATAATTTCGATCAAACTTCGCCCGCCNACTATCATCTTCGAACGAGACACTTCATATAATTTCGATCAAACTTCGCCCGCCTTCGGCGGGCTCGTTTGATCTTTCAATTATAGTAGATGTGCATGCTGTCCGAAATATACTTGCGGATTATCGATGTTCATTATCATTTCTCATCTTATGATATTTCGAAACGCGCACACCTCACATTTATATAATGCGCAAAAAAATGTGAAAGTCGGTTAAATTGCGGATTTGTGAAATTCGCGCAACACTCTGTCATTAAGAATCGGCGTTACATTATTCTCGAATTTGTAAAATTACCAATTACACATTAACTCTTACCGCGATCTCTCGGCAACATCGTTATAATCTCTTGTAAGCACAATCGTAAAATATCATACTCCAGTGACATGGTTTCTTCCATCATTTTCTCATGTACAAATCAAAGCTTAATTATTAGCTCATTAGTTTCGAAATCGCAGAAAAAAAAGGTCTTTAAGACCTCGAACGAGGTCTTAACGATCGAATATCTTGACGATTTGGCGCCTCTTCCATTTTTATTATTCGGCGCTTTATAATGGCCTCCACGTGATTGATCGTTCTGCAGCGAGCGCGACGCAAAAGAGCCCGCAGGATTCTTTCGCAACGTGTTTTACCGAGTGAACACACGTCGCAGGAATGTAGGCCTCGGTCACGTTATCAGGATCGGGTCAACGGGGTCTGAATTTTACCTCGAGTAAAATTAGAGGATGGAACGTAAAAACCGCAAGAACGTCGATTTTCCCTTGCGAACAGATGATACTGGAATTTTTTTCTACATTGCGATAAATATTTGCGAATATCGCAGTTATTAAAAAAAATCTAACACATTATTTAAAGAAAACTTTCTCCATCTAGAAAAAAGCTTCATTTCATTTTTCAACAAATATAATCAGCAAATTAAATCCGTTAGCAAACTTTCTCTTTATATAACGCAATAAAATTCAATTGTGATTCTTCCACAGCTCTGCTCTTCAGTTAATCAAAATAAACAGCTATACATAACAAAGAAAGTTCTTGAAATGCAAACGATATATAAACTATAAACAGAAGGGAAGCATCTCTATTGAGTAAGTTTTAGTGTACTGCGAAATCTCGTGTAAAGAACTTTGCAGAAAGTTTAACGGGAGTGTGACAAGAGAAAACGCAATTTTAACGGGAAACCCACACTGGAAGAATTAAAGATTACCTTCCTGGCACATTGTGGTCTTAAAACACAAGCTTGTCGCGTAAACAGGCTGCCGGTTATGCGCCGGGCGCGGTGCGATTGCGACTTTGCATTATGCACTTGCCAGAACCGCGCGCGCTCACACACGTGCAACTGCGTGCACGTCACGTGCAGAAGCACGCGCGCGAGGCACGTCCGTAACGGACGGGGCGCGGAGGTAAGACCGTAGAAAATGAAAGTTGAGATTCCGCGGCACGGCGTTTCGTAACCAGGGTCACGCTTAGAAAGGCGACGTTAGGTGTTTAAGTTCCTAACACTAGTAGTAGCTTCGAACTTACACACAGGACGCGATCAATACTTCAGTAATATACATACGAAGGCAGAGAAATTCTCTCTGTCTGTTCCCTCTTTTTTATGCAATATATCACTAAATTAAAGATACGTTAACAATAGATGCTTATTATGTTAAAAAAAGAAGAAAGAAAAAAAGAGAGAAAGAGAGAAAGAATAAGTAAGACAGAAATTGAGATATATTGAGATAAATTGAAAACTTAAACATAACTTCTGTGATGATATTATTGTGTTGAACAGTATATCAATTTTTCAATTGTGAGATTTATCGACAATTTTTGCACTTTCACGATTAAGTCTATTTTCCGCGATTTCAATCGATATTTCTTTATTAGAGATTTGCTTATAATTAGCGCGTAATAATATTCAGAACCAATTTAAGAAGACAATAAACTGTCAGTTTACACGCCAACCTGTCATTTGCAAGCTGTCCTCTTGCTGCATCGGCTTTCTTCGACGACCGCGCGCCGAATGATATAAAATCGAGAATCAATCCCTATGCCGCTCCCAGCATTGGAACGCGATGATGGTCTCCGCATTATCGGCATTTTCGAGAGAGGAACCACGCTATTGGATCCGCTAATTACCTGTCGTCTATCGCGAACGCCTTTGAGAGATTTCGATCGACTTTTCCTAATTATTTAACTCAAAATTGATACGTGTACGTCACTATCATTAAATTATCCGATACACAACGCAATTGTTTCCCTCAGCTGCCCGTGATATTCCATGATGGCTCTTTCTTTCTTCATGTTGCGCTAACAACATCGAAGAATATGCTTGTGTGCAAGGTATATTTACTTAATAACGTAAAAATACTAAGAAAACAAATTTTTTTGAATGTGTAAAACTATCGAAATTAAAAACAGGTTTAGAATCATAAATATGCATTTTTTAAAAATCAATTTGCATTTGTTGATAATTTATTATTTTCACGAAATTTTCTATCAGAAATCGAAAGACACGCCGATGCCGAGAGAAGTTTCTCGTTTAATAACGACGGTGTTATGCGACTTTCTCCAGCGCGCGAACCGGCCTTGGCAAAGTAAACTGGATTCATTTTACGATGCATTTTTCTCGATTTATCGCGGCCTACGGTCAGTCGGTAGCAGTTAATGCTTCTTTTATATAAATTGTATGTGGCTCTTGCAGAAAATTCAACGTAAAAGCGCTCTCTAACGACGCTTAAATCGATTTATCTGTTTGTAATAACAGCGCGTTTATTTAAGCGTATAAAGATGGAAATCAAGTTTAGGATATTACTTGTTCGCGAATATTAATATTTTATATATACACGCATACTATCTGCATAATAAAACCTGTCACAATTTTTACAAAAGGCTTGATTTTTCCCTCAATATAAAATATCTGCATGTTTTCACCGCTTTCATCTTAAATACTTGCTTATCAAAATGTTTATGTGTAGAAAGTGTAAAAGAAATTAAAAACATTACGCGATTGGCTGGATTAGGCGCACTGGCCCATCATTAATCATCTAGGAAAGATAACATACTCGCACCAACACCGAATCACGCGAAACACCAAGGGAAAGACNCACGAGGTGTNCNCTCGGTGTNCCCCGGCCTGAATCTCGAGCTTGGCACTGAGGGGTGCAATGGACACTAAGGGAAAGGCGCACAAAGTGCCCACTCCAGCTACCAACTCCGGCCCTTCCGGACCCATCTGCCGGACTCCGAGGGAAGGACACACAAGGCAGCCCGACGGTCCGAAGGTAGCCTCAGGCTTAACTGATACTGAAGGGAAAAGGACGCACGACAGTACCAGCGGGCAAGGCGCGATATATGTATATATATATAAAAGAATATAAAACTATCAAATCTCTTACCCGCTACCAGCCGCGTCGATGCTTCCGCAACGAACGCCGTATTACTACTACTAGCGCTTTTCGTTAACCTGCCTCTCTTTCTCNCGTAACAGCCATACAATGGGGAAGGGGAAAAGGCATAAACAAGATCCGAAAAACACCGAGTTAAGTTGCTATCACGTGTTTTGAAAATGATATTTATTACGAACAAAACCGAAAATATAACTGAAAAGAACTAATAATTGTAACCGCCTTGCAGTTGTTTACAAAAGTTTTGCAAGTTTTAAATTTGTGCGCGAGATATTTATTCGATTGTTTTGAGAATGAGCAGTTTATCAAAGCCAAATTAATCTGTTTGATTAATCAAAATTCACTCTGCGATAAAATGCATAATCAAGTTAACGGAGCCACACACGAATCAATCGCTCGAATTGCCAATGGAATTTTTTTTCCAATTAAGTCGATTACATGGTTCACCGCATCGCGCTGCTTCGCGTCCGCAATTTAATTTTGATCCGTTGTCGCTTCGCGGATTTGTTTATTCGGCGAAAATTGCGTTACAAGTATCACGTGAAAATCAGGGCGGAAAGTACACGTCTGTATGCGCACGAGAGAGAGAAAAGAATATGAAATTTCGCAAATTCGTACGTATCTGTCTACGAATGTAATTCTGTTGTTTGTCGTGACAACTGTTGCTCGGGAAGAAAAATCTTTTCGACACAACGTTACTGCTTAACAACGATTAATTCGCGGTATAAACCTCTTGCGCTGGTTTTATTGTTTTACAGATAATCAAATATATTCTTCCGACCTTGTGTGTGTGTTTATTACTTTGTATAATGGACCGCAAGAATAATCTAGTTTGCAAAATTTCCGGAAATAATATACTACATTTACAATCTTGTTGTAATTGCGCGCGTTCAATGAGGTGTGTAATTTTACTAAACATGCCGCGCGCGCACGCTCATACACACACACACACACACGATTTCACGTTAATGGTAATGTATGTATATACAACTGTAATCGATTCGCCATTGTTGGAGATCCGAGTTTTAATTTGCGGAGGGCGTTGGCGCGCGAAATCATTCCCGATAAATCACGTAGCCGGTTTGAAACGGAATTTCGCGCGAATCGATGGATCGATCGAATTTCGGTGGCTGTACTAAATCGATTATACGCTTCGCCGCAAAGCCACGTTCACGGTTCACGGAGGTGGGATGCTGAACGAGCGCGAAGTATCACCTCTTCTCTCTCTCCACGACAGGCATCTTGCTTGCACAAAGCGCGGATAATTCTGGCGCTTTCCAGTGACGTGCGACGGATGTGCTGAATGGGAAAGCGAGCCGACTGGATCTTTGGACCCTCGGCGGGTCGGGAAGGCCTTGATCGCACTTAGGCGGGCCTTCGAGTCGCGCAGCCGGAAACGATCGCGTAATAATGCCCCGTTTTGTCTCCGCGTGCTTATCAGCTCCAGCCAGATCTCCACTAACTTGGAACTCGGTTGAAAGCGCTCACGCCGCATTGCCTTGACGAGTATGTAATAACGGCTCGACCGCCGTTAACTGCGACGTATGCGCGAGCGGTTTTCTCCTGCTCGTTTCAATCTGCCGGGAAAACGACGAAGAAGGAAGAAGCAAACAACCGCATTTGTCGTCACAGTAAACAGAGATGGAAGAGAATTACGAACAACAAATAACGGAAACATGTGTAAAATATGAAAAAGTTTTCGTTAAGACGTTTTAACTCTTAGAGCACGAATCGCGAGTGCAAAATAGCGCTGAGTCTGTAATGCTTTAACAAAATTGCATTGTCATTAATTATTTTCCTTAGCATGCGCTTTGAGATAATTTAGAGGAAAGACTATTCTTGGCAAGGACGCGGGCCAGTCTGAGATCACAATGCTAATGCGAGTCTCGCGAGCCTCTACGTGTGTGTCGACATTCACGGTAGATTATCGTTCGCAAGCACTCCTCGCGACGCGAGCAAGACTCTATAACAGTCGCATTATGTTGTGTAGAGAGACGATAGAGCGAGAGTGTGTTCGCGCTAGATACTTGGCGTATTCGCGCAAGAAGCGTAATTAAGACCAGAGCCCGAGAGTTCTCTCGTCTCCATTTTGCATCCTTGTCGACAGTGAAATCGGACTCGTGGCTGAAGGCGTGCTAGTTAATGCGACAACTTGTAAGTTACATCGCGTAATACGCCTTTGGATCTCCTCTCCCGTCTCTGTGGCCGCTTAATTAAGTTTGATGCTTCAATTATCTATTATCGACTTCTCAAAACAGACCCAACTACAAAATCTCGCTCGCGTATACGTCTCTCGATCGCGCGTTCGATACTTGCGCGCGTTTGTTTCGACGAACGTTTTTTGTGAAAGTGATCGTTCAAAAGAAATATCTTGCGAGAGAAATGGCCTGTACGTTCAAAACTCTGTATAAATCGTCTTTTGTGAAGCGGGAAATATAAAAAAAAAACGTGCTTACGCGTTTCTCTGAGATACGCGCGAACGACACACACGCCGCATGCGTCGACATTTACTCGATTACGCAAATGCGTAAATGCATATTCCGTTACAAACTGAGCATCCCGCAAAACCGTAGTCGCCTAACTTGATTAATTAACGTTTATACGAACGAACTTCTCTATCTCAGGAAATTGTATAAACTGATTAAAAGTTCGAAATAGCTACGCTTACGGAACAAACGGGTATCTTATCGAAGAAACGACGGCCAGGAGTCGGGGAATAATTAAATTGCTTTTCACCTAATTTCGATTTTTAACAAATGCAACACTCTGTGTTGTCGGAAATGCTATATTGCAATTTCTGTTCATATTGTGTTTTGAATTTGATATATCTGATAAAGAATATATTTTGTGTACGTACACTCTTGGGCATAAAAAAAAGTGATTTTTAACTGCTTTTTTTACACGTGACTTTTGAAACATGATGCGTAAACCATCTCCGATTGTTTTTAAATATTATATTACGTTTGTGTGCGTGAAAAACGATACTTTGCAGATTAATAATTTTGAAGTTTCATTTATTTAATACGTCGCGACACACTTTACAGAACCGTCAAGATGATTCGCTCTTCGCAGAGAAGAGAAATAAAGTGGAAGTGAAAGTCAATTTGACTTGATACTGTGTGATTGCGGCCTCGGCTGCTCGTCGAAGTGTAAACGCACAGCAGAGCGGGGAGATATTTGCAGAATCGAAATTTCATTTTCGAAGTGAAATGGTCTGATTACATATATTCGTTCTACTGCGTGCGTAACGCAAAACAGTAATAAATAAACGTTTGCCGTTCTCGTTTGACTACTTACTTCCGGTGAAGAAAGTGCACAATTCTTCACCACTTAGCGTTCACGTCATTCATACTTTATTTGTACAAGTCATTCATACTTTATTTCGCAATAGGATGGTAATGTATAAAGAGTACGATTTCACTCAATAGAAATTATGCGCCCTATTGTGTTTACGTAAGTTTTTCTTTAGACTCGGTGTTGTGTTGACTAAACGTTTTTGTCTTACAATTATTAGCAGCTCAGAAATCTAAATTTGATTGGAAAAATTAGAATAATATACAAAATTAAAATTATAACAATACAAATATTCGTACAACTATTATATTTACCTGCGCCGTTACACATTTGACACATGTTACAGAGTTTCGTGCTACGCGATATATTTTTCTCCGCGTTATTCGTTAATAATTAATATCCGGAAATAAACCGCATTGAATCCAGTTTCAAAACAGGTTTGAAACTGGACGCGCAATACTTTGTTTTAAATGTTTGCCCGCAAAGTTATACGAAACCTGCAAACTTGCCGTGTCGCAAAATCGAATGCAAATTTCACCATCGTAAAATGAAGCACACTCATTGTACGAAGTTTCCGTCGATTTGCCCAAACTTCTCGACACGCAGTCAAGCGATTTCTAATATGCTAATAACCCTGTAAACACGTGACACTTTGCATACCGGGCGGGAAATAAACGATATTAGCGAACGTGAGTTCGAGGATCGTTCAAGTTAAACAGTAGTCTCTCTCGGATCAAGGAAAGTAGACAGCTATAGTCGGGACGAAAGCACGCAACGTTTACAGAATTAAAGTTCGCTTAAACATTGGCACGAGCTGCGGATAAGCTCATGAAACTATGTCATGTCCGTGTAAACTACGTTGCGTAATTCTACGGCGAATGATGTTGAGAGCTTAATCCTTTTCGGATGTCGGCAAAACGCTTTAAGCTGTTAAAAGGTGAGACTACGAACTATAAGAGAAACGGCGAATTAAAACGCACACATGTTGTCTGACAAATATTTGTTCGTTTGATCATATATCGTCAACACGATGATGTTACGAACAAAATATTTGTTTGCGAACATCTTGCGAACGCGTGACGAAAATCAAGATTAAAGCTCGCGACCTTTGCGCATAATGAAGTTTAATAGCACGACACACGGTGTGACAAAGTGCAGAGAAAATTGCATGCTAAATTCTGGAACATCCACTGCGCGCTCCATTTTCCTGTTACTGTATTTACGGTACCACCTTTACGCTACAACGTTAACACGTGGCACGTAATTTTTCACGCATGACGCGACTAACGTGCTCCTTCTACGGTCAAAAGGGTTTCACAAGGAGCGACGTAAAAGATATAAAAGATTAGAGCGATGTATAATTAAACCGTGAGAATGTTACACGCTGTTGTCAAGATAAACGATCGTTAACCCCTTTTTCGTCTTTTCTATTTTTCTTCTTGGCAAATAAGAAAAAAATAAAAGCGCGCAAAAAATGTTGAAAAAATTCAACGTATGTACCGCGTGTATAAAAAAGTTTGGAAAATATCTTCGAAATATTTGTGGAACGTCAAATTTCGCTTTTTTTCTGTATCATGTGTGAAATAAATATTAAATCCGGACAAGCACGTAGAACATGTAGAATGAATATTTGAATCGTGTGTATTTCGCATTTGCCACGATTCAACGATTGAATTGAATTCAGCTTTTTCGCTTCGTTTTAACATGTATTCAATTTGGATTCTGTTCTGTAATTTTTATACTGCAGAAAATAATCGTAAAAAAGTCATAATATTCATATTATGTTTTGTAACACAATGCAAGTACAGAATTTGTGAAATGATTTGATTTTAAACACCTTCATGATTAGTTTTTATAAAATCTTTTTTTTTAAGTCTTGTACGTAATATTGAAAGAATAATTCTATATTTTTTTGTCCGTGCGGCTTAATTTATCGGAAAAGTTCAATATGTAAATATTGCACAGGTAGTTGATTCACATGTGAAATATTTAAAACAAAGTGAAATGTAAAGTAAAAACAGTAAAAAAAAGCGAGATTATATTTTATGTGTGGGATTAAATATTAAAAATGATATCCACAGATTAAATATATTATCTTTGATATCAGGTATCAAATACGGTACTTTTTGATACTATCCTGAATGTTATCATTAATACAGGTAATTGAATCGTGTCGAGAGTATAGAATCAATTAAAACTTTGATACTTACATCTCTCCTCATTGGTATAAATTTAAAAAAACATTTTAACTATTTTAATCATTGATCCGTTTCATTTTTTATGTAATTACTTTTTTCTATTTTTGTTACGCAGCTACAAATAAGCAAAAAAGGGAATTAAAACTTATTTAATAGCACTGCAAAATTAGTACACGTATCTGCATCGGGCATTTTCCATAATTCCAAGGATCAGAGCTAGTCTGTGCTACTATGCGTAGCTCCAATTTAACGCGCACGTGACCGCTCACGCGGGTACACAACAAAAGCGACGGCAATATCGATCGCTGCACGTTACGCGAATAACTCGATAATTTCTGTCGACAGTCAGCGTTACTGGCGAACAATAAACGCAAAGGTAGACAATCGTCGGACAGATATCGGGACGCTCGCAATTTCACCGCGATTCCTCGCGATCGTCACACTTGTTTCGCGCGGCGTAAATATAGTGCGGTACGAGCGCTTACGCGCGCTCGTTTTCACGCGGACAACGAATTGACCTGTCTAGACTTCTGAAAAAATCCTGACAAAACGCGAAACGCGCACGTTCGCGCACGCCGGCAATGAAAGCCGACGAGATTGTTCGCACGCACCAACAATAGAGTGATGAATTGCTCACCTTCTGCAGCTTGGAAGATATTTTCTGTTCAATTTAGGTGCTTCCAGGTCGTTTATTTATTTTCTTTTTGTTTGTTTTTTGTTTGTTTTTTTTGAGGTTTCTCGGATGCGCTTTCATAATTTTTTCTCGGTAATGCGCCACCGAGCGTGTAGGATCGGTGATTAATTAATAAGAGTATCCCGTTCGTCTGTTCTTCTCTGTTCGATCGCAAAATGCATCCGAACAAATCGTCAATCTTGATTATTACGGAAGACACACGCGGATGTCCGACGAACACATGCATATGTATGTATGCACATCGGTAAATCCGTGACGAAGACAAATGGCGTTCTCGAAAACGCGTCAGGTGACGTTTGCAATTGTGTGCAAGTCGCTTAAGCGGCATCGGATTAGAATGCGGCGTACTTCGCTACTTCAAGGGCAAGAGCCCTCGTAGTCGTATAGTACGCTCGAACTTCGCGTGTTTCATGAAAATTTCATAAAAAATTTGCATGAACGAGATGCACCTGCGAGCCGCGCATTATTTGTCTTTGTCAAGCCGCGCGCGACTTTGCGGAGTATTTGCATGACACACGCGCGGATATACGTTCCGCTTTGAAGAGACTGCAGCGCGGTGATATCTTAAGCACCGTCAGCGATCCCCTTTCATCTCCACCAGATGTGCGTCGCCCGCTCCCGTTTTCGTTTCCTTTTTGAAGACATTGTCAACGGAAATAACCGCGCGAGTGTGTAAAAATGAGCAAAAACTGCGCAAAACGCGTCATCCTCGTGTTCCTGACATTCCGCATACATGTATCGAAGAGCAAACGTGCGATATCCGCATATGCAACAGTGTCTATATTGTCAAAACAGTGTTTGGGAATATTTGTAACGTTGTCGCAAATCTGTTTGCCACGCCAGCGTTACTATGTTTCATAAATCGTCAGCGTTTTTGATCTAACTTTATTATTTATTAGAGCGATGGGAGCATAAACTCTAATTGTGCTTTGAAAAAAAAATCTTATCACTCTAATATGAAATTTTGGAATTACTTTTTAGATAAACTTTGTTATGTGATTAGCTTCATATTCATTCTAACAGCAATCGAATCTGCAAATATTGTTTAATTCTATGAAAGTGTAAAAAGTTTCTAACATAGTTTTTCTTTGTGCGCGTAGATATGTGTGAGAGAAAACGAGGGAAGCGTGAATTGCGCTTTTCCGCGATTAATCTTGAACACCAGTGGCCACCGTAAAGCCAGATGATTCGTTGCGTTAATCGCGTTTTTCTTCGATGCTATTTTCATTTCCTCCTATTCGTGTTTGCACGCAAACGTTTACATTTCCTTGCACCCTTTCTCCTTTCCCCTTCCCTACCTCGATTGCAAATCTAAAATCGGCAAACACACTTCGATATTTGTTCTTGCATCGAATAGAAGAGAAAGGAAAGCGGTTCCGGAAAATGTAGCAAAGACAAACACGGAAGCCGAAAGATGGAATCGCCAGTTTAAATTTTAAACGGAAGCCCGCGCTCGGGCGAGCCCAATGGCGCGTAAAGTCGATAGGTAGCGAGTATTTATAATAGCTATTAGGCAAAAATTTCAGCGAAGAGTGCTCGAGGCCATTAAATTACTTTCATTGATATTCAAGAAAAAAATATTTTTCAATGACGGATCAATTTACGTTCACGTCGGATCTTCGTGACAAGTGTGATGACATTAATGATGTACAATGTAATTGAAAGTAAAAAATCTATCTGCTTTATACGCAAGGAATATTCTCTCTTTTCTCTATTTTATACGATACAAAATTAGATTTCCAAGTATATAATACAAAAGTATAAAACTCAAGAGACACGACCCGATCGAATCTAAGACGAGCCATGCAGAACAATGCAGAAGGAATCACGACGCGTGAGTGAAGGAGCAACGAATAAAACTTATCAAGAGTCTGTCGCCGCGTCAGAGTGCAGTCGACAGCACACGAGGATTTGATTGGATATGTCGCTCGATTGCATATTGCATTCGACGAATATCGAAACCCCTTGTGCTCAATTAAATCGACGACAGCGCGGCGGATGGAATATCGAATTCGTGAAGTTAAATCGTCGAGAAGCAAAAAAAAAAAGAACGCGTTCGCGAAATCACTTCGCTACAAAAAGAAGAAAGAATAGATGGAGAAACGTGGGGATACGAGAGAAAAAGAAAAATATTGACACAATGCGTAGCGTGTGTCGATAATTTTCGGTTTTGCTTCACACCGTTCCCCATTATGTCGCGCTTCGCAAACTATTCGCGAATGACAGTTCTTTGCTACCATCGATAAAACAAATATTTGTAGATATGTTATTCCTTGTCAACGTTTTTCTGTGACACGATAGAAATAGCGTTTTGAGAAACGTTGATTAAAATGTGTAATATGTTAAATTTATGTGCATCTACCGCATTGAGATCTTATCTTTTTTAATTTCATTAAGTTTGTTTAATTATTCGACTAACATATAGTTTTTTAAACAATGTTGGATGTATGTGCAAATGTACTTTTAAAACGTATAAATTAATACACGAAAATTCGAAATGATTTCAATTAAAAAATTCATCTAAGATGTTTAATTTGCATCTCAAATGTATTTTAAAATTATCCATTTTACTCCACTGTAAAATTTAAAAAACTTATTGCAAAAAATACATCTTTTTTAATTATATTTTTATCAGAAGAAAAATAAAACAATTTATTTTTATATACAATACATCCACATGTGACATACGTGTTTAAAGAATTCTTTGAAAAATCGAGCCTCTACTGAATTGACCTTTTTGCCACTATACGTGTATATGTATTTGATTGAACTTCGAGGTTCTTTCCGACTCTTTTTCTTTTCTGCAAAGTTTCTTTACCAGGACTCAATACGTATTTTTACAGAAATACCTGCAAATAAATTTAGTAACAGCTTTGAGAGTGAAAAATTTAATTTTTGAAGAACATATTTGGTTTGGAAGCATCTGTGTGGGCGCGGCGTGTTGTCAAAAATATATAAATTATCTTGTTAATATTTCTTATTAACTTTTCCGTAATATTGAAAAACTGACTGAGCGGAAATTTGGAAAGTGTCAGAATTATCTGACGCGAGACGTCAGACTTTCTCGCCGGGAACAAGGAGAAATTAAATTATCGTACAATCCCGCGCCAAACGAATTGTTAGAGCAGATATTACTCGGATCGAAAAATCCATCGCACGTCATGGCTGCGAAAGCCGCGTCAAAGCTTTGAAACAGAAAACCGATAGAAACAACGTAAAACTATCCTATGTCGATTCTATTCGATTTTACGCGCCTGCCTAACTTTCATCACTCCCGTTCTCTCTCTCTCTCTCTCTCTCTCTCTCTCTCTCTTTATTGCTTATTTCTCGTCGAATCCCGGATTTTCCAATCTTTTATTTTCTACCCTAACAATTTTAGACAGATATCAGAATAAATGTTGTTTCAAGCTATCAAACATTCTATTCGTGCCATTACGTTCTATATACTATCTTCTTTTATAACAGAAACGTGTTTCCCCATTGTATCAAAGATTTATATAAACAAAGTGAGTTTCGTTTCAATACGAATATTATTTGACATTGAGGTGCTAGTAAATTTATTTTTAAAATGTCGCTATATAAAAATTATTCTATTTAAATTCTATAGATTGCACAGATTGCGAGATATTCCGGCTCGTTTTGTAGCCAAGATATCTTTTTTTTGCAATGGAAGTTTTAAATTTTATAGAATAAAATAGATAATTTAAAAATGTATTTGCACATACATTCAGCAAATTAGCTTGTATTAATCTTAAACTATGTATAAACTTTCACGAGTTTAAAATTTATTGTCTTAAATCTTATTTTTATACATGTTTGCAAATGATCAATCTAACGCCTTGCTTTGTTGAAATTTCTTTGTGCGTTATTTTGACATAATATTTTAATGTACCTATTTAATGGTTATTTTAATCTGTTCGAGAAGATCCCAATGCCTATCGACGATGTGGACTTGCGTTTGATTTGATCGTAAAATCGTGTCGCGACATCACCTGCGATTTAGAGCGTGCCGTCGGTGCGGTTCTATGCTCCATCCTAAACGATTCACTACGGTTCAGTACGCGACTCGAGCTCGGAACAGAAGCGGGGCATCGTGACGTCAATGCACGCTTCCCTAAACCCCGTCGTTACATTACAGTCGTTTGACGGTAATTTTGCTGTATTAGCGGAAGTAAAACCGCAGATAATTTGTGCAATCTTCAAAAGCGGTTTTTCTTTTTTTTTTTTGTTCTTGTCACCATCTGCGCAAAGTATTGCGCGATATCTTCCCTCCTTGTCCGTGTCTTGAAAAACACTTTTTTTTTTAATTTGATAAAAAATGTGCGAAAGTAGTAAAATGAATTCTTGAAGAATTCAGACACAAAGCAATGTGTCAGAAACAAAGTATCAAAGATAATTAAAATGCAAAAATACGTTTTTCACAATTTTTTTCTTTGCATATGCGACAGAATTTAATATGACGACCATCCTACATTAATAATCAAGTTATTATTAACGCGAAAAATTGGCGTGTCACAATATATGTACGATATTATGCTAATTAAGTCTTTTCGGCTTGTCTATATAATGTCAAAAAACAATTTTATCCCGCAGGGAGACAAGAGCGAAGTAAAAGAATTGTGTACACATTAACATAATAACTTAGCGACATAAAAACACCAATGTCGCACTAACACAACCACATCGGCATAAAAAACCATTTCACAACATTCTCTTTATCTGCATTCCTGTACGAAAAACCTCTTTTGACACTTGAAAAAAGAAAATAACGATCATCGAGCAAAAACCAGAAGAATGTTGCAATATTGCCAACTAAGGAATGTCGCGATAAGCTTCTACCAGCCACGCGGTTATTGTTCAAGGTGAGTCACGATTTACCCGCCAGGAGGTCGAATCTGGTTCTGCTTCTCTCGCTGTCCTCGTAGCCCTCGAGGTCGTCCTCGTAATCGTCATAATCCTCAGGGACGGGGCCCCCGTCCTTGTCGCTGACATTTCGCGAAAGGCTGTTGCTGGGCGGACCCCTCTGGGTGGCTTGTCGCACGCGGGCCCGATGATCGTTACTGAAGAGGACCGAGGGCGGTGGCGGCGTCGACAGCTGAGAGCCCTGAAGGCGACGCTGAAGGTAACGTGCCAAGAGCGCCTGTACCGCGTCTGTCTCCGCCGTGCCTGGAAGACAGAAATAGAGACTCGCTCTCGTAATCAGTCGACAAAATCTTCCCGATTTTACGATATCTTTCTCTCTCTCTCTCTCTTATTTTGTCCTTATTACCAATCGTATATTTCGTCTTTCGCCCTCGCCTCGTCTTGTCTCTTCATTTATCTCTCGTCTCTCTGCGTTTGTTTTTTCTCATCATCGGTTTTCTTTTTTAGTTCTTGTTTTGTTTTTGTGCAGCACGACTGCTCGTGTATCCCTCTTGCGAGGGTCGGAGACGAAAGAGTTTGAGGCTCTAGATCATCGGGGAAAAGATCCTTCTTCTTGCGTCACGTGCGAGATGCGTCTCGTGTGCATCGTTGTGCAAGCGTAAAGATATGCGCGATCCACGCCTTGATGAGACGGGTTCGGTGATGGGTGTGATCCCTCGTGCTCGTGTCAGTGTGGCGAAAAGATCGATAGATGGATGTGGGTGTCGTTAATTCCGGAAAAGCGATTATATCCGGAATGATCTTGGCGGTCGCCAGAAGATAAAGTCATTTGATTTTTCATGTCAAATGCAAAGACTAAAAGAAACTAGATTTTCAAACTTAAAAGAAACTAGATTTTTCCTCAACTTTAAAGTATTTTATTAAACTATTTATTAGTAAGTATATTTTTATAATTTATAATTTTTGTATTTTTAAATTTTATGTATAATATTGTTAATTTTATAATATAAATAGTAGAAAAATAGAAAAATTTTATACATGCATACACAGTGAGAAAATAATTCTAAATAATAAAACAGTCAATGTCACAATTTGTGTTTTACTTTTAATTAGAATTTAATAGAATTATTTTTATTTTTTAATAAAAGCAATTGAAAATGTATAATATAGTAATGAATCTCTCAAGATGGTGCAAGAGGAAGAAAGGATTGAAGGTTCCAAAACAATTACACAGCAGATTTGTGTCTTCTGAACTTCGACTGAAACGCATAATCATAATACGGAAACAACATACGGCAGAACACTCAAGCAAGACACTTCATCAGAGTGTCCATCTGCGTTTGATGTTTGAGAGCATTCACGAATCGTCGCTCGGCGTCGATGTATAAGCGCTTCTTGCGCTCGCAAATACTACTCGATGTCGCTCTGCGCGAGACACGATCAACATTCGAGTGCCATTGATCGTTACGCACGAGATATAAAGAAATCGCTATAATGTGTAGCTCTTTAATTACACAAATCGCGTTGAGATAAAATTGTTCACATAGCAATGTAGAAATCGATAAAAAATTGCTTCAAAAAATTTATTTATGCTATTTTAAATTATCTTGTTTGAATATACAATCTCCTTAAATTGAAGTGGTCGTTACTTTTTAATTTAAAAACCGCATCCAGTTGCTAATTGAATTTTACACGAGTTTGAAAGTAACACGGAAACAGATGATTAAAGAACCACGATGGACTCGACGAAGCTGTTTGCTGTTCGGGAGGATTTGAGGCGGTAAGAAATCCAATTTTCGGCGAAGTCCGGCAATGAGAACGAGCGCAATTACATCGACTTCTTCCTGTAAGTCTGCCTCGCCAGCGTGGCCTGTCTCGTAATTGAATTGGATCGATTGTATCGCGCGAATCCTACCATTCCTCTTCTCGATCCTGTTTGCCTTTATTTATTTATTTTTTTTTTTTATCTTGATCCTTTTTTGCCGCACGAAGACGCTCGTCAAACTGTTATTCTGCGCCGCGGCTTCGTGTAATTAAATCGCACAAGTAAAACGTTGATTCCATTACGCAAAAGCGACTGGCAAACTGGCGGAAAACGAGCGGCGCGCAGTGGAGCTCGTGCGCGCGCGCGCTCCGCTTTCTTGTTATATTTCGCGCGAGCTAGAAAATGTACGCTTGGGTTGGCCCGCAAAGGATCCACGCGGACGTGATGCCCCGAAGGATTTTCAGTCGCTGTCGCGATCTTTTTATCTCGCGAGAATCTTGTTAATCTTGCTTTCGCACGCGGATTAATACGCGAGACGATTATACACTAAATAAGCGATAATTTATTTTGTCTCGTACCATCATCATATTTGCTTCTTTTGTATCTAAAAATAGATAGTATTATATTTAAACACAATTGATTGCAACGCGTGTTCGATTCGAGGCAATTACTGGGATATTTCAATCTGCGACCTAAATTGGCAAAATATTCAGAGCTTTATTTATTTACGAAAATTGAAATATTTTTACATCTGAAGCGCAAATCGTGACGTTAAGTTAACTGATAAATCGCGGAGGAAATCGCTGAAAATATTGATCGAGCGTTTGAAACGCGAAGCGTTTGAAAAATATCGGACGGAAGCGCGGGTGGTAATAACGTATCGTTCAAATTTTACCGTTGCCTGGCCTGAAGCGAGAACCAAACACGACCAAAACTAATATTTGACGCGTGTTACGGCAATTAGAACAATTCTCGCACACGCGCTTCCGCAAGACAGCGCGTTACTCTCTCTCTCTCTCTCTCTCTCACTCTCTCGATAGGTATCGGAAAAATAATAAAACGTCGCGCTCCAAACTATTTCGCGACCATTTTCATCTATTGGCAGCGGGAGAAAAAACCCGGGAGTAATCGCGCGAAAATGGTCACGCCGTGAAAATGGCCTATCGGACAAATTGTGTATTTTAATAACAAAAAACAATTTTCCGACGTCCTGAAAAACCACAGATTTTATTGAACGATCGATCGAAAACGCAATCTTCGAAATTATCGTTGAAAACATTATCGCATTTCTCAGCAATTGAGAGCTTGAAACAAGCGATTCGTGAAATAGAATTTACGTTAAAGACGCAAGGAGTGTCGTCGGACGATCGGCTGGGTGAAACAAGCTCGTTTGAAGGAAAGAAAATTCCCGATTTGCTCGCAAGAAAAAGTGCGAAAGAAATCGCGGACGGGTCACGACATGCAACAGATTGAACGGATTTTCTTTGCGGATGCTGCGCGAGATTCGCTCTAAGTGGAATTTAGCGGCGTTCTCGGCCGAAAGATGCAAATCCGCGGAAAACCGTCGTGCGGATTTCCCTAAACCGAAGAATCCGGGAGGATATCTGTCTAGACGAGGTGAATCTAAGCAAAAGAGTCACCCGTGCGTCGGCACACAACAAAGAATTTGCGTAGAAGCTGTCGACTATTGGCTTTCTCTCTTTCACCTTTTCGATACAAAATTTCGATTGTAGAAAACACAGCATAGTTACAAGAGAAAGGACGAAGGTACCTTCGACGAAATGGAATTTATCCCTCAGAGAAATAAAGCAACGAGAAACGCACGTCGAGAGAAATCCGAAATATTTTCTTCGGAAGCAGAAAATTATCTCGGCTGAGTGCCCGCAGCGTAGCCACGAGCGAGACCTTTGGAAAGAAAAATTCGCGATATCTTCGTGCACGAACGGAAGCGCAAAAGGAAACAATTTGGAAATCTTCCAGGGCTCAAATTTCGCGAATGCGATTACCGTTTGATTTCTTTTTTGGCGTTCAATTTGACGATTATTTTCTAACAAGCCGTCACAAAAATTGCTGCGAGAGATATTTAAAGAAAAAGTTTTGCTGTGAAAAATATCTGTCTCTATGTAACATGTAAATCTTATTTCTACATTTTTCTGTGATTTTCAACGTTTTTATATTATTTTGAAAGAGAGATATAAAAAAAAACTCCGCGCAACAAGATATTTCGATATTTCAATGCATTCAACTCGAGTTTATTGCATTTCTTTCCACTACAGAGAATATGAAAAGAGGTGGCGGACAGAAATAGATCTTTTATTGAAAACGAAACAAGCTCGATATTTTTGTCATATCATATATTGATACCTGATCAAAAGCGCTGAAATATCTTGCCATACGCAGATGAACCAGAAAACAAAAAAGTAACTCAATCGATAACTGCGACATCAATCTTGCATCTTACCTCATTCGCGCGCGTGCCGAATTTATATTCTTGACATTTCTCCACATCTCTCCAGAGTAGACATCTACAATTTCTCAAACAAGCCATTTTCGTTCCAACTGCCGAGATCTTGGGAAACTCCGGAAATCGCGTGTCCCAGAATGGTCGACGTGCTGAAATTCAAGATCGACCGCTGCGACGGCGCAACTGGGAAAAGATCAAATCACAAAGTCGAAGTGGAACTTTTCCGAAATTGCTGTGGACGGGAAAACCCGACGAGAAGGGACTCGCTCGGGGACCACTCAGTTCGGAATCCCAATTCGGACGGAAAATTCGACGGAAAACGCTCCGCTTTCTGGACTAAGCAACTCGCTCGTGCGCAGAATCGGCTCGTCCTTGTCGTTTCTTGTCGTGACCGAAGAAATCGTGAGTGTCTCCGAGAGTGATTTAAGCTTCTCGCTCTCAAGAGTCCGAGAGAAAGACGGACCGAACTCGTGAGATAGAAACAGAGAAAGAGAGGTACACGCATTAAAACGGAACGTGGAGTCTGAACTGATTTGCAAGTTTCGCGTCTCCTTATCCGGACCGACATCGCGCGCGCGGAAACTAACCACTACCTCCCCTAAAGCCATTGTCCTCACTTCATAATTCAATGACTTTCGGAACTGTGTTTCCCGGACTATTTCCTGAATGGGTCTTCTGAATGTTTTATGCGATTTTAAGATTACGAGAGGGAAAAGAGAGAGAGAGAGAAAGAGAGCAGCGACAGCGGCATGAACCGCGATAGCACGCGTTACGCTTTTACCGTAATTGGATCTAAATTCTGGAACGGACGAACGGAGGTCTAATAAAAGCTCTCCGCTGCGCTCGAACGCGGGCTATTATTGTATTGGAGCCAATGTTATCCTATTAGCGAATTATACATAGATAGCATTGAGAAATGCCGGCTGATGGGAAATAATTTACAATCGCTTTATGCACCTTCCTCTTTCTCTTTCCCCTTTCGAGACGGGATTGTAGCGATATAAAATAATATCGCCTGTGGATAAAACTCGTAAGTGGAGATATCGAATACTTTAGCTTATGTTTATTTGGAAAAAAATTGCAACGACTAAACATTACACGTTGTTTACACAGAAAAGTCAACTATTAACTAATTTTTTTCATCAGACACACATCGTTTGTTGTTATTGATTTCTTTCTGGTGTAACGCAGTTTGTTAAAGAAAGAGAGCACACAATTGAATCACGGCGGGAAAAAAACGGTATGAGCGGTCTGTGAAACGGACGTGACTGCTTGACTTGCAAAGAGGGAAATCAAGCCGTTCGATTACCTATTCCAACGAGGCGCGTTCGTATGAATTTCGTTTCGTTCGCGTCAACGCGAACTTCAAATCGATTGACCGCAAAATTTTTCCGTTAAAATGGCGTGAAATTTCACACAGATATACGAATCAAAGTCAAACCAGAAACGCTCTTACAGATATTTATTTAATATTTCTTAACATTTCACAATGTTTTTTCACGTGTCTATTAATTACAGGATCTCGGTCATTTTTTACGTGATTTATCAACATTGCGAGAATTTACTAATAAAAGAATTAAAAGAATTTATCAAAAAGTAAAAGAATTCACTATAACAAAAAACAATGATGAAAATGTGAAACTAGATTTTTATAATTGATTTGAGAAATTAGTAACCAATGTTGCAATCTGTGTCTTAATTAATTTAGAGAATTGCTGGAAAATAAAAAAACACGGATTTTCTCTTCGAGAATCTTTTCGCACGAGACGAGTGCGATCGATTTGAATGCAGTCTCACTGAGATCGGAACTGAAACGGGCGATTTGCTTTCGGAACGAGCGGAGGAACCGACAAACGCGCTGATGGCGTGTTTGGATACGTACTTTCGAGACGTTTTCTCCTTAAGAAAAGCACAGTGTTTCGAGATTTATACGGCGTAAATAGCGAAAGATCCTGTGTAAACGGCGGTGTTTCGTATATACGCGAGTTCTCGTATGTACGTGACGAGTGCCTTAAGTAATGGTAAACACAGGCGGACGTATTGTACATAGGATACAGCTTCGGGGCACGTTTTCGTCGTCAATAGCGACGCTCATAAATGTCTTTTTGAATCCTTTCGCGCGACAGGAACGGGAAGCTAATCCTCTCGTGCTAACCGATGTGTATGAGGTGGTTTATACAATTGCGCGCTTCGCGTGTCATTGATCGATTGCGAAGTTTAACGAGAATACGATGTGTCAATTGCCGTTGAAAAATGTCGAAGTTTGCGATAATCCTCCCGTATCCAATAATTTATTATAACAACATAAGTAAGTTATGCAAACTATTGCGTAAATTTACACATAGAGAGAAGTCTGATGTGTGAAATATAAAAAAGAATCTGTGCGATTATATCGCGTCGAAACGTTAATAATTTATGTAATTTCCTTGATCGCATCATTTGTCAAATAACAAAATGATACAGTAATACTTACATAACGCAAGAAAGCATAGATATGCGCACAGAAAAAAGGTTTGCTGCAATAGCAAGAACATTAATTGTCAAATGACCAGCAAACTGAATTTATTGAATGAATTTGCTATTGAAACTTTACAATACATTCTCTTATAGCAATAAGAAATTGATAATTAATTTCACACTAAGCACTACAATCATATACATCTGTATACAGACAGTATATAAAGAAAATTAGAGAAACCTGATTTACGCAGTTCATGAAGATCACGCGTTAAGGAGAACTACGTATCTTCCCATCGTCAAGACCGATGCAAGCATAACTGCTAAAATGGGCGAGTTCGCCGATATATTTCAACGCGATGGCGCTTCCGAAGGGAAGTGTCTGTCCGCCAGTGTGCCCGTTCTTTTGATATACGCCTCCATTTTGCAGTTTGACGGGAAAGAAGCGTCGGAATGGCTCGAATGCGACTGACAATAATTTGTCAAGTCGGCCACTCACGACTTCTTACGTAGTTCCTCTTGGACAAAGAGAATTCCGCTGGAAGAGCAGAGATTTCCCGTTTCTGAGTTTCTTGCTCGTCGCGTTTCCGCGCGTCACGCGACACTCGAGATCTCATAATTGCGCAAGTGCATTAGAGGAGAGCGTTTCGGTCTTCGTGAAAATTGCATGCCACTTTGGGAAAACGTCAGCAAGAATTCGCATAAAATATACTATAGTCACATGACTTTACTTTAGTCACGTGTCTGTAAAAACGTGACTAAAGTCACGTGACTTTATTTTAGTTACGTGTTTTTAAAAACGATCTTCTCTCTTGATCGAGAGATCTCTCTTGTTCGTGAGCTTTCTTAGAATACATTTGACAGCAACGATTGTAATGATGAAGAGGGAAAAAAGAGAAAGAAATGGCTCATTTGTAAATTCATATATCATATCACTGTTGCTAGTATTGAACATAAATGAAATAAGTCAGCAAACGATTACGTTAATTTACGTTTAAATAATATTTACAATCGCTCGTACAAATGAGTAATTGCTCGTATCAATATTTAATGAAAATACATCCAACGATCCAAAGAGCTGTTTGATAATGTGTCAACAGCTTTCACATATGTATAATGACGTTCTTAATAAAATTCACTTGGTTCCGCTCGAAACATAGTAGGTATGTACAATTCGCGTATAATAAAAATTTGTCACGTGCACTAAAACTTGGTCAATGTCCGTCAATTAGACTTCAATTAACAATATTTCATCTGTATAACGCGTCTATCACGAATGCAATGTAACGCACAGTGTTAATGACAGACCAAAGAGAAGAGTCTTGATTTCGTATTCAACCGAATGGGTGTACCGGAGAAGTGTGCGGGATTTGAGTTTAATTAACGCAGAATTTAAACGAGGCCCGCGAGCAAAAGACGTCACTTCAAGGACTCCCAGACCTCGTATGTGTCCCATCGGCCGTTTCTACACGCATAGTTGATGTTTTATCCTGAGGACGGTCAGCAACCCGACTATGCCGTTAGAACCGCATGATGAATCAAAGACGAAATCTCTCGCCTTTCCTCTCCAATTCTTTTTGACAAATAAATGTTTTTACAAATCTATCATATTACAAATTCTACGATTTTTGATATAACTATCTTTTATTAAACAAAAAACATTAATGTGACGTAATATAATAAAAAAACAAATAATTCCAATTGATATTTGGAATTAAAAAATTAAATGTTGTCTAGTGCGCGAAGCTTAAAATAGATTTTACAGACAATAGACGTTAGTTTTTGCTGTAGATTTATGTATTTAAACAAAATGTTGCCACACCTGTGTTACTTGTGTGCACTTCAACTATAAATATGGAACAATAGTTTGTCTACAGTGTGTTTTCATCGCCGCGTTTTACATCGCGTGATGTTTTATTTCAACCACGTCGACAGTCATTTTATTTCTGCGCGTATGGAACCGATTTCCCCTAGCGTAAAAGCGAAGCGAATGTAACGGATGTAGTAAAACGCACCGTTGAGATCCAGAGATAACGCACTGCGCGATGAATAATTTTTCGATAATTGATACCGTGAATGTCACGCTTATGACGCATCAATATTCATTTATCGTCAATTGTCAAGCAATATTACGTCGCTTGCACAAATGAATTTGCCGGTAAAGTCGGAAAAATCCGCACCTACGTCTATTAATGATTTTATTTTCTCGACATTGACAAGTTCTGTAAACTACCGATTTTTCATTTCAAATTATATTCATCAATAATTTTTATATACGGAAAGCGTTAAAGTACGCCACGATTATAAAGAGCGGAAAAATCGACGAGAAGACAATGTAAAGGAAAAACTTACACGAGCCCGGATTACGCTGTCAACCGATCGGCTTTGCGGAAAAAAGGCGGGCGCGCAGTAAAAAGGTCGAGCAGGATGTCAGAAATGAATGGAGAAAATGAGTAAGGCGCAGTAAGAACGGTCATTGAAACGCAAATTACTCCTGGCTCCATTTCCATTTTGCGAACAATGCCCTGCGAACCTTACCGGAAATAAGAATGAGCTGTCGCGCTATTCTCGCGCGTGTGTGCGCATGTGTTCTCGCCTCTCTGCTTTATCCAAACCGTACTTATTTTACCGTCGTAAAACCGATTCCTCGTTTATAAACTACAATTCTACGCCTTTTTAATCAACGAAGAAAGAGTTGGGATTTACGAAATACAATGGACGTAAATTGCGCCAACGAATGTAACTGTGCGTGACGTGCAACAAAAGTTTCTGAGTTATATCTTGTATTGAAAAGAATAAACACAGCGGGAAGAAAATGAAGAAATGAAGTTAACACATTTTCTCTAAAGAGTTTTATTTTGAAACAGAGATGAATTAAAAAAAAGATAATTAAGGGTTTTTAAATACGAGTTTTTACTTCAATTGTTTTTTTAGACAAAAAAAAATTTCTCAAAAAATGTTTACCTTATTCTTATTTTTATTAATTTTTATTTTATGCAAAATTTATTTGTAGTTAAATAAATTAAATACAAGTATTTTTTGTAAAGCAAAAAAGTGTTGTTGATTTATTTATATAGATTAGCTGATCAGAAATAAATCGAAAGATCTTAACATTATTATTTTTATTTATTATTATTCATCATCGGTGAATCGTAACTTATAAGGTTCATTTTAATTTGGAAATGTAAATTTATCTTTATTTTATCATAAATTTATTTTTTAGCTATTTTTAACCTAAGGTACTCTCAAAGATATGATAAAACTGTTTAGAGAAAGAGAAAAAATAAAACGCGCAAATTTTATTTAAGTTTTATATAGTATTACATTGCGATTGATTCCTTTACTGGATACTTATCGAACATCCGATTCTGTTACGTAATGTGGCTCTCTCGATAAATGCATTCATTCGAACACGTTTCCCTAATTGGCAGCTTTTCCCCTCGGTAATTGGAAACGATCTTCAGGAGCTTTCCCTGCGAGGAGAGATCTTGAATTGGAAAGACGCGTATCGGAAAAATAGAGAGAAAACTCTGTCGGCAACGGGGGGATGGAAAAACATTTTCATAGGTAGCATCGCGGCATCAGAAACATACGCGCGTCATAAATTATTATTGTTCGACTATGCAGTTTATCACTTCTGACAGATAATATTGTGTATGTGTACGCGAGCAATATCGTTCGTTGTGAAAACGAATACGAGATACCGATCAAACGCCATTTTATTTTTAACAGGATTATAACGTATAGGATTTATTGCAGTTTATTATATTAGTTTGTTTAGCTTAAATTATGTTGCAATAACGATATAAACAAATATTCAAAATGGCATATATTACTATAAACAGGTGTATTTATTTATACTTAAATAAATAAATAAATCAAGTGATTTCCGTATAAATAGTAGAAATTTCCCCCGTTTGTGACGTGATGCGATGTCACTGTGCGTGACCTTTTCACACACAAAATTCAATTTCAATTTAATTATTTTATCGATACGCGTATGTAATATGACGCGGAGCGTACATAAAGACTCAAAAAAGAGAAAGACATTTCTGTAAAGTAATATTGTTTTTGATCAATTTTGTAAAACGATCGTATCAACAAAACCCACACACATTCTAGTTTTCAAAAACGGTTGATTTCATTGATCAAAACAAACGATCGATACTTTTTCATATTTATTCCCTTTATCTTAAACAATTCGCTTTTTCATTACAATAAAATACCATCGATATCATAGGTGATAGTTTTTCATTCATACAAACACAAGCATTTTGGTTAGTCAACAAAATTTAAAGTGCCGTGATATAAAATAACACACATTTATATAAAACCTGAAAAAAAATAGAAAAAATGTAGTATTTTAAGCTTTTTTCCAGATTTTAATTTATGGTTTTAATTAATTGCGACATACATTAGATAAAATGTCGTGCAAACCTCATCAACGATTCAATTAAAATTTTTTTGCAAGAAAGCGGTAAAACGAAGCACAAAAGGAATACGTGAAAAACGAAATAGAGGAAAATCCTAACGGTGTTTCTCCGACGAATAAAAATTCACGAGGTTAACTGACCGTGTACCGCCGTTACATCCGCCGAACGATTACGAATGCGAAAGCATCAAACGACACGCCGGCAATACTTTTACGTGGGGTGTTATCTTCTCCCGTAAAACGAGCGGCGCGAGAAAAAAAAGTTTTTTGTCCGGGTCACGTCAGCATCGGCACGGAGTACTTTCTATCTCCGAATTTCTATGTGAATGCTCGGCTCTGTGTGTGCACAACTGGTGTGCACCGTTTCTGTTTAACGATCGACCGTCGTTTCGAAATTTCCAAATGTCGTGAAATGACGTAGTCTTGCGTTTATATTTATGTCGCTTGATTTTAATCAGCACGTGAAAAGGGCCGTGAAAAGTTTGTTCGAATATTATTCTCACCCTTAAAAGTGAGAAGTGATTTACTGATTTACTCCTGCGCGAATACTATTTTCATACTTCGATTATTATAACAGTAATATTGATTTTTTTTTAAAAGAAAGATGATATTATATTTAAGTGATCCAAGTCAATAACATATCTGTCTGTGCAAAGAGAAGAGAAAAAGAAAGAAAGAGAGAATAAGGGAGAGAAAATATTATTATAAATATCGCGAAAATCTTTCGAAATGTTAAAAGCCAATATTTATAACTGCAATTTATATAATTGTGTTGAAACAAAAATATTTTATTGATCGATACCATGTTTGAACTCACGCTTGTGTAATCCGAAATATACTTTTACGTAATATTAAATAAATCCGTTTGTTAATGCAATACAAGATGCAAATGTATGCGTTTTCATAAACCATGCATCATTCGACGCATGTGTTTTATGAGGTTTCGAAGAAATTATTCGCGTTTATAAAACTCCCATGAAACATTAATGGCAATCGCAGGTCAGCGAGCGATTTATTCATACGAAACGTCGATGTGCTTCGGGCGCATCAAATGTTTCGTCTTCAATAAAATTTCAATTTCCAATCTTCCGCGGAAGAGAAGCGATCAGTCGCGATTCTTAAAGTTTGCAGCCTCCCGACGAATTACGACGGTGTTCGCAGCGTAAATGTTTGAACGGCTGCGGCTGTCGAGGTGTACGCTAGTGCGTGTGCGCTTGCGAGATGTGAAACGTCGGTCTAATGGCTCCGAAATTGTATAGAAAGTTACGAGCGTCTCGCTCAGATCCCTTGAAAGCTTTGCGAAATAAAGCTCACGTTGCTGGAAGCTCCGCGCGATCATCGGCAACTCCCACAAATGGATATATTATTAATTAATTCAAAGTTTGTAACGTCGAAACTAAATAAACTAATATAATAATTATTATTATTGTTATAAAAGTAACATTTGTACATATAATCACGAGAGTGCTCTTAATTAACGGTGTGAATTATAATATAGAATTTTTGCAAAACGAATTAACAATCAAATACACACACGTATTCGTAATTGCTTACTACGTAAGCATTTTCTTTTGAGTTGTGGATTAATTAATTAATATAATATGATGTCGTGTCTCATCAAAACGCAGCAATAGAGAGAAAGTACGAATATTTAGAGAAAGTTGCACAATGTTGCTTGAAAACTTCGTGAGATGAGCCTTCGTGGCTGCGAACTACCTAAAATACGAGAAGCGTCTCTTGAGGCAATGTAAGTTTCAGGAATCTACGTCACTTATGTAATGTAACGTTACATTGCATACGCGAAATACATTACCAGACACACAGGATGGGACTGCTATCGTTTGCAGAATATTTCATAGAACTGCTTGTCGATACCGTATGAATAAAATTTAAACGTTATCATATACGACCAATACAGCTAGTTTTCTTTTTTCTTTTATTTTATAAAATTCGCTTTTACATTAATTGATTCATTTAATAAATTTTGTTTAATAATTTTTATATGGTTTTCAAACATACTTGTTATGCACAACTTTTTGAAATGTCAAAACACTATGGCCGATGTCAAAGAAAATTAAACAGGCTTTGTATTTCGATTTAGTGATAATAACATGTACTGCTTGCAATTATTTATCTACACAAAAATAAAAAAGATAATTGTAAAACTCAATTCTAAATTTTATTGTAAGTATTTTAAAGTGTACCCCGATAAAATACAATATTTTGGACATACGTCAAACTTAATAAAAATCGCTAAATGATAATAAAAAAATAGATTTGAATATCGATTGCGCGGGTGTAGCTGAACAAAATTGTGTACTGTATCTCAATTCTATTTCTATATAGATCGAACTATTCAAATAATAAAATATTGTGATATAAAATTGCAAACCAACAAACTCTAACGAGAAAACACCTCAAACAAGCAACAAAATTGAGAGTTTATCGATGTTTTATATGTAACAGACAACATGCAAATATTAGAAAGATAATATTAGGAAAAGCAAAAAAACAAAGGGAATACAAAATATTCGTTAAAGTAATGTAGGAAAAAAAGCATTCGTTGGAGTCATGTCTACACTACATTCGGTTTTTGATGCAAATATAAATCAGCATGCCACTCGTAAATTCGTGCTGCTCTTGTTTTTATTTGTTTGCATTTTTCTTTTTATATATTGTTGCGAATAAGAGCCACGGTCTATTATAGCGGATGTAACCTGTGCGTGCAATAATTTTTAGTTAATGCGCCGATGTGCCGACGTGGATTATATCTATTATAAAAAATACAAGCTATTTTTTAACGCGCGTCATACATTGCTGTACGTGATACTTCTCCGTACTTTTCCAGTTTCAATTGAATCCTACAACTGAGTGTGTACAAAACAAGAGTAAAATTTTATAGCTATGTAAATATTATTTAAAATAACTCAATAAACAGTATATATTTTAGAGAATATATAGCCATCAATCACAAACACGTACATATCAGAAATGAGTTTTGTGTACAAAATACATTTTGACTTGTGATAATGGAAATTTTAAAAGTTGTGAGATCGAAATTGAATCACTGCTGTGTGCTATATTCATCACGCTCGATATAAACTATTGCAACATTTGCGTTACAAACAAAAGCACAAGCGTAGCAAAACCACAAGGCATCGGAGATCATGAAGAGAGAGAGGGAAGTAAGGCACTTTCGTTCAATCGTTTCGGGAAAATCAGCGAACTTTCCCTCAATGCTCCGCCGATGCAATTATCCAAAGTTCCGGTTTCCGATCGGTCTGTTCTTCTCTCAGATATTTCCGTAGGTTGAACTTCCCTGCGTAGAGAACGAATCCCGGTGACCTCCTTCCGCCTTTATTGCCCGCATCGCGAATCGGCGGCGTACGGTTTGCAAAAGTTTGTAAAAGTTTCATTTAAATCGCCGAGCGCGCGTGTTCGAAAAAAAAACCCCCCGTTGCGGCCGTTGTTGCGATGCGGAGATTGCGTCGCCCGACTTTCTATTTTCAATTTGCCGCTGAAAATTATTTATTCGTTATTCGCACGCGACAATGTAATTTTAATATTAGAGTGTAGTATAAATAACGATTGTTCAACTGCACATGGTTCTTTTACTCATTTGCTTGCACACATATATTATACGCATATATTTTTACAAGAGAAATAGAGAACACAGAGAACTTTATTGTTACTTTTTATGTACAATTTATATTATTAAGCGTTTTAATAAGTAGAGTTTCATTGTGTTTAAATATCACAATTTTTATCTCAACACAAAATGCCTCCAATGACTTTTCCGCGGGAAAAAAAAAGTTGTTAAATATAAAATATTTATAAGTACTTCTCTATGAAGCGCTTTTTGAGATAAAAACGACAGTTGCTCGATGGTTAATGAAAATTTCCGAATTCTTTTTTCCGGTGGAATAGATTTCTTGGAAAAAATGTGCGGTATAACCGTCCAACCAGCCGGTAGACAACGTGGGACGAATATAGCAGGATTCAGCGGCGAAAGCATGGAGCTCGTAGGAGTGCAAAATCATCGAGGTATCGTGTCTACCGCGATATTCGCGTACAATGCAGCGCCCGGGAGCTGCGCCGGGCGGACAATGGCTCTTTTTTCGTCGAAATGGAGAACAAGAGCGAAGGGGATGCGCGGCACAGACGCGCGCAGACACTAAAGGGAGAACGAGCGCGCGTGTACGCGCGGTAACGTAAATCATATACCTCCGAAATAGATTTCGAACGCTCGCTCGTCATGGATTGCGATACGCCATAAACGACCGCGCGCGCGCACAAATCCGATTTGAAATCTTATCTAAACCGCGCTGCGCTAAGCCTGTCGTTCGTTCTGCGTCGCAATCACGCGCGAATTAACGCGAAGCAACGATAGCAATAGCAATTTCTATCTCGTCGCACCAAAATTCCGCAACAACGTAATATAATTCCGAACAAGTGACAGGTATTAATTTAATATGATTGTCAATGCAAAAAAAAGTTACATGTGATGAAAGTGCTAAAACATATGTACGCGTATGCAATTAAACATCTACTAATTATTCGCATTTATTATACGCGCCGTGTTGTGCGCAGCTCATCAATTTAATTAATTTCAACCTATCGTGTGTCACGCGTAAAATTTTTTATCGTCGTCTTCGCGAACGCAATGAAAACAAAATCGATAGTAGTGATTTTATTTTACGAGCGTCACGCGCGTGCGAGTAAAACGAGTAAACTGGTAAACGATTTTCCGACTGCCTCGATCTTGATTTAAACAAAACGCTTAATCGATTGGGACGATCCAACAAAATCGTGATCGGTGAGCAAAATGCGCCAGTAATCGTTACTGGGTCGCGATTCGTTTGCTGAACGAATTTGGGAAGAGAACGAACGCGAGTATTGTCCGACGTTGCTCATGTTAAATACGTCGGTTTAATTACCAGTTAAACGCTGTAAACGAAGTTCGTTCGTATTGGTGCAGCCATTCGCGATTGATGTGTTTACTCGGGTGCGTACATAAATTACAGGAATACCGCGAATTATTGTTCCGCGTCTGTGAAATTTTATCACTTTTACATCGCGTATGAAAATATCTATTGATAGTCCGAATGTTGGAGCCCGACGATATATCATCAGTCGCACGTTTGCAAAATGAAAATTCCGGTTCTCATTAAGTGTTGCCAATTCCAATTAAAATAGGATTTTCAATTTCCGACGGAATATCAATTAGATACCAATTTTCAAGCGCCGCTTCGCTATAAGAGAAAATTCTGATTTCGATTCTGCTTTAATTACATTTGTCCAACGCTGATTGCCTATTATATGCTCCTAGAAAGGTTCTGACAAACTCCGAAGAGCTTTCTTCGCAAAGTAAGCTCTTCATCAACGTCTTTCATCTTCAATCGTTGCATCATATCGAAAATCAACTTTTTTTCTATTGTTTTCAATGTCTTGTACAATGCAACGAGTCACACAAGCGGAGAGATATTCTGATATGAATACTCTTTGCAATTAAAACTTGTGGTCGCAATATAGTTAATAAAATAGATAGAAATTTATTTTTTCTTTATATTTTTTTCAAATATAATGAGAGTTTCTAAACTCCAGATTTTTAGTAAAATTCTAGACTTATGAAATAAATGGAAAAATGTCAAAAGTAATAAAAAATTTCAAAAGTAAAATAAAAATATGTTGTGCTTTTTCAATCTCTAATATAAAATCAAATAGAGTACATTCTAAGATTTCCAGAATCCGATAGGTGAATAAAATAGCGCCCGCGAGCGATTTTCTAGAACGTAACAGGTACGTAAAGAAGACGAGGGATTTCCCAGGGATTTTTCACGACGGGGATATTCATTTTGAAGTCTCTTATACGCGATATTCTTATTTAATTCAATCTTTTAACCATCTTCTCATTCTCTCTTCATCTTATTCAGTTGGATCAGTATCACGCCGAACTTCCTTTATATATGTGTCGCAGTTGAGTTTCTCTCAGCTTCCAATCTGCTCGCAATCTCGCGGGACATCATTCGTCGGTCGGGACTCACTCGAATTCCAAAACCACCTCACCTCGCGTCGTTGCATTCGGGTTTATCGAGCGGATAGAGTATCCGTGTACGCGCCGTATAGGTTACGTGGTCGCTCGAGCTGCAAAAATTTTATGTGGAAACTACAGAAACTATCCGCGAGACACGATATTCCGGTCCACATAATAGCTTGTTTCGCGGACCATCCTTTCCGTTACTCGTGAACGGAAAGCGAACACATGGGGTGAATCGAGCGCGCTGTATTTCGAACGCGAGCAATTTCTTGCGCCGTACGTCTCTCCGACGATCGAATTTAGCAGGCGTGTATGTGTGGTTTTTATATTTTTTTTACATTTGACGTGCGCAACGAAAAAATTAAAATTGACAGTGGCGAGAGAGAAAATTGAGATGGATCTAAAATTTGAGCGATGTGTACAATAAATTTACAACGCAAATACAGGAAAATAAAAAATTTGATTAAAGTTTCTGAAAGCGACTTTTACTTATAGATTTTTCCGCGAAATCGAAAAATAAATGTTATGTAAATATGTCGCGTGTGTGTGTGTGTACACTTCGTTATATTTGATATGAAAAATGAGAAAAAACTTGTAAAAAAAACCTACACCGCAATATTGGAGACTTACCTTTTGCTGCGCCTCGTTTGCGGATATAAACCGCAAAAGGGGCGTAGGGGAAAAGCAACTGTTGTAATCCTTATCGGTGAGGAGCGACACGTGGGTCTAATTAAGTTCGTGTCGGTTCTAAGGATTTAATCCCATGGAAAACCGTTTCCGTGTTCACCGGAAGGTGAAAACGCTAAGACTCTGCGTCTTTCGCAATTCCGTGAAACTGTTCCTGGATAAATTGAAGATTGTCGAAGAAAAAAGACAAAGTAAACGCATAGATTTAATTTTCTGTTGTTGCTACCGCGACGAAACGGTGAATTTTTCTCGTCGGAATGTACACAAGAACACAATTAGAAATTGTGAGACACGGTTGAGATGCTCAGCGGAGAAACACTCGTGTTAATTTTGATTTGTCTTTTACTGAGTGCAAAACAAAAAAAGAATTAATAAGAAGAATAAAGATAATTAGATACATGACTATGCAGCACAATAATTTTTCATTTTAGTAGTAAAAACTTAAGAACAGAAGATTAATTAATTGTAGAGAAATGAGAATTCTTATAGAAGATGAACGACGACTAATTAGCAGCTTATTTCATTCAATTACCGCAGAGAGAGCTGATTTTATGTCATATAGTTGCCACATTGATGGTACACGTCCATTTTGTAAAATTGCAATGTCCGTAAAAAATGAGAAGAGAAGAGAGAAATATGCTAGAAAAATGCACATGAATAGTCGTATTTTATGCTACGTGTATATAAGAATTTTGCATAATTTATTCTTGTGACAATAAAAAAAAAACAGTTTATTTTTCTATAAAAAGAAAACATTTTTCCCGTTTCGAGTAAATAGTCTTTCACCATGTGTGTCGCTTGGACTTTAATATTTGTGGACTGCGCGAGACTAAATTACAAAACGATACTTATTAGATTGTTGACAAGTCGCTGAATCGGAGTTAACAAAAAAAAAATAAGCACTTGATGCGCGCACGCGAGTTACATAAATATCTGCCAATTGTAGTAACGTCGCTTGAAACGCGTCATGTTATTCTCGGACGATGTGCGTTCACCGGGTCGCAATAATTGCTCGTCTCTTCTCTCGCGATTAACCGCCTAATTTATCGCGACGACGAATGAAACGTTTGAGCACACAGCCGTCCCGATGATAGTTACGTAAAACGGATGGACACGTTAGAGCCCAAAGGTAATTTATCGGGCACTTAGCCTCTATGGTGATGTCATTTCTCGGAGCGCGAGAGATCATCTATCATTGTGCGGCCAGACAATCGTGGATTAGGATTTGCTTTCACGATTAAAACGGTTCGTTAAGGGTGAAGTAAGACGAATTGCCAGTCTATAACACGTGATCAATATATTCCTCTAAAGAGCTACCATTTAACTGTTAGATGAATCGTTCGATACCACGTTTTTCTTTATCAGACGTTATTAAAAACTAATTTCATTACCGAATACTTATTTTAAAAATTCTCTTTAGTATCAAACCAAATAAGAGATAAGAATCTGTGTTTACTATACATATCTTTACAACTTACTGTTAGCTAAAAGCTGTTATCTCGAAACTCTATATATAACTACTGATATCGTAACATAAAATCTTAAAATGTACGTGAGAAAGATTTTGTAATATTAAAAATAATAAGAATTTTTAAGAAATTTTACGAACTCACGATCTCGTAACATTTCAATTTTCTAAAAACGCCAGATTCCGATGTGGTACTCACTGATATTTTTCTCTCTGTATTGCGGCCGAGCATCACCGATGAAACAAACGAGGAGCATCCAGACTGCAAACCAACACGTTCCCATCTTGACCTGAAATAATGAAGCAACATACTGAATGGATTTAATTAAGAATTTGGTGGTGTAGCGCACTTTGCAGTTTCTCTACGACTACAATAGTATTGCAGCATTGTGCATTGCTCTTAGACAAGGCCATTACGACTACGTGCAGCAATAACGTAGCACAACTTTGTTTAAATATTTTAACGGAACGAACTCAATTATGCGTGAAATCAACGATCGACGGCGCACGTACTTAAATTTTCGAAAGTTGAGGAGAAACCAGTTTTTTTACCAGATTTCTTGAAAAAAAAAAAAAACGCTCACTTTAACTTTCAGTTAAAGCAGAATAAAACACACATTCTGCAGAATCGATACAACAAACGTGGCTGTATTCACAATAAATTCTGGCTGCTTTTGCTCGCTCGGAAGGAGCGCGTCGTCGTTTCCTTACGAAAACTTATCGTTTTTCCCGCGTTGCATCTCTTCCGATCCATTATTGTGCTTGTCGGAGCAAAGTTGCCGCCCGCAAAAGGACAAGCGTTTTAATTTACAAAAGTTTTGGATTTATGTCCTCGTCTGCGAGTGTTTTGCAACATCAAGTCTGTGAAAAACACGGAACCTCTCTGACATTGCAATATCCTTCGTTTGTGCTCCGCGTGCAACTTTTGATTCAATAAAATTCTATGATAATCGTATACACACACACACACGTTTCGCTTTATTGAGGAAGCCAACTTCCTACATAATGGTAATCCTAAATGTACACATATGTATATGAGCAAATGTATTATTCGTTCTCGCTGCGTAGTTCGGGAAGGTCGATGGCTGCGTTCGCACATTTCTATGACTATGCCGGATCATCGACCCATCTCGCTGAAGGGATAATGCTCCTTTAGCCGTCTACTGGAGCCGGGCCGGGAGACGATCCTTTGTGGCAATCGTGTGGATAATCGAAAACCGGGAGAGAAACGGAGTATGGAACATTCGCGGCGGTGAGGCGCAGCTGAATATTTCCGGGTTTTTAGCGCGCGCACGGAAATGTTATAAAATATTTCTTTGAGGATTTCGACCGCGCGCGGAAATATTTCGTTCGACAAGCGCGCTTCCGTGCGCCGGTGTACGGATCTTTATGTCAGTTTCCGCGAATATTATTCGCCGAAGCCATGCCGGAAGAGCGAAAAAGTTTTCCTCAGAGCGACACGGCCGCTTTATTCGCGAAATTAACGGGATTTCGTTGTCACGATGCTCTTGTCATTAGCTTCCGTGCTCGCGTTTTATCGCTTCACTCGTGAGAGAATACAAGCCGAACGTTCTCTCTCTGTCTCATTTTGCGACGTGATGCCGGAGAGCGTCAACTCGAGAAAACGTCGATCGTTCCCGGACGGTTGAAAACGTCCAGCAAATTGCCGCAATAAAGATCATAAAAAATACAGCTGATTTTAACACGTCGGATTTATCGCAAAATTTGTTCATTCTCATGCATTTCGAATGGCAATTTTTATGCGAGAGAACGAATTTTCGGCGAGTCGCGTTTCATAAAACGCACGCGAACGTTGTGTCATATTTTTGCGAGATAAATGGACGCGAGAAGGTAACCTAAAATATATTTTTATGTACTACATCATGTACTTGTAAAAGAGCGGATAAAACTGAAATAAAAAAAAAATAAAATAAACTACCTCTTTTTTTTGTATCAATTGACACCTTTATCGAAATTTAAAAAACACATATTATCAAAGCTAGAAAAAAAATCGGTTATTTTTACGCTTTTCGCCACGACCCACTCATGTAGATTTCGCGGATGAGCGAGCCGGATGAGCGTATGTGTTCGAAGGATAGACGTCTTCTCACTCAAGATGACGGGTGTATATATCCTTTCCGGAGAGGTTTACCGTGGCTGGTCTCTTCCGAGAAAATCCCTAGATGAACCGCGTAAAAGTTTCTATTCTCTCTACCGAAGAGAGAACACCGTCTAGCGCTCAAAAGCGAAGGTCCTTTCGACATCCTCGGGATCATCTCTCGACCACGAGTACACTCTGACACACGTGACTCCGCATACGCACGTACACACACGCTCGGCCCAACTTTACGATGAAATGATATCCGCGCGTGGTGGGGGCCACCACCCGAATCTTCATCGATCACTATATGTACCTGGCGGGGTCAATCTCGCCACGTATCTCGTTTCATGGTTAGCCGGCTCGAAAATATTCCCCTATCTCTTCTCATCGTGCCAAAAAGGGTGACTTTAGTGAGGCCGCCGGGACACGAAATTTAGAACCCGCTCTTCTCTGGAAGGTAAATAAAACGTATTCGGATCGTCTTTCTCGAATCCTTGAATTCATCAGAGAATCTCTGGGTCCGCCGATATAATCTGAGATTACTCGCTCTTTTTTCTTTTCTCCGTTTCCAATGAGACGTGAGATATCGCGCGAATCGTTTAAGTCAGTCTTTTGACAGAAAATGATACTAAGCGACAATAAACGATTCATTGAAATGATACTAATTCGCATATATTCTCAAGATTTACATTTATTTTTGCTAAAGTCACCACTGCGTTTAATTGTCTGAATACGAGAGTTTTGGTCAATAATAATATAAAACTACTACAAAGCGACAATTATATGGTCGGTTAAATGGTATTATAGTCAGAAGCAGTAAGTAACTTAACGCGTAACTATTATTTTGTTCCGAATCTCTAAGTAAGTCTTCGGAGTACTTACCAAGAACTGAAAGCAGTCTATAACTTCAGTAAGTTACCAATACACATAGTTATAAGTAGCGCACAGTATCTTGTTACTTGAGTAAGCTGATACAAAATGTGGTTTTAATTCTCAATAGCGTCTTAAAATAATTTATTTAATGTAATTGCAATAATGAGAATTGCTGAAAAAAGAGAATAAAAAAAATAAAAAAATGAAGATAAGCTCAATGCACGCAAATCTTAAATAAAAACAAAAGACAAAAGAAGAAGCGAGGTTGCTAAGAAAAACAGAGAATCGACAAGAATGAAAAGATTTGTAAGACGAATTTCCGCGAGCGAGATGTTGCCCTGTCCGACCGAATGATAATTAGGACTCTTCGTCATTGAGGCTGGCGAGCCAGCCAGCGCTTCTTCCAAGAGAAAGCTCCATCGATCGAGCAAACTTCTCTTGCTAAGTAGTTCTTTAGGAATTAAACTTTGGTCTTGTAGCGCGAAAAAATATACTTTCTTTAAAAAATTGAAATTTTTACACAAGTTAATCGCAAGGTACAAGTGCCAAAGAATTAACTTAATTAGCAATAGCAAGTTTCTTTCGCATGCGCATGTTACGAGGAACTATTTGGTATTGTAATTAATAAATATAGCGTCTCGAGAGGGATGTCAATTATTTTTAGATAACAATTGCAGCGATAATTTCACGTGAAGTTTAATGTAAAGACTTCTGCTAATAATGTATAATGAAAAACGTATATTATTCAGCGTTTAGCTCTCAAAGTCTTAATTCTTAATTTAGTAAAAAATTTTTAATTTTAGTAGTTTACTTCGCGTTCAATTAGTCTTTTATTCCTTTGTTAGCTTTATTACAATCTCATTAATTTAGTCTAAAAATTACACGAGTCAGCAGAAAAACGCAAAAAAATATCGTCGTAAAATAGCCTCGAAGGTAAACAATATCCTCGTCAATCGAGGGATCAGCGGGTTATTAACAACGGCATGGCGGCAATAATCACGGTGAACAACGGCGCCAGATAACCGAGCGATATTGTAGGAGAACAAGTATCCGGAAATGACTTTTCTGAACGGCGCACGATATTAAAAGTTATTAATGACGTTCTTGAGCCTTCGTTTCATCTTATCCCCTCGCGGAGAAGAGAGAATTAAGGAAAGTGCGAACGCGAACAAAAGGATGAAAAAAGACCAGAGAAAGAGAGATAAGAGTTCAGTTCTCTCTCTTCTCCCGGGAAGAAGAAAGTTCGCGGTATCGCGTGAATAAAGCATACCCGAACGTTTGGCGCGCTTGATTCGCCGTATTTTATCCACACGGGTTACCGTTATTATCTCTCACCGCTGCCACAGCGTCATTCTTAAGCTGCTCCATCGTCCGTCCACTTACTCTGTCGTTATTGCACGTCGGAAACGGAGTGTAAAGCCCGGGATATAAATATAAACGACTGTCGGATGTTCGAGGTGAGGAAGAAAGAAGAGAGGATAAAGCGCGCGACATTTTTGCGCCGGTAGTTGTTGCGAAATTACGAGAGCTCGATAAATGCAGAACTGTTTGTTCATGACACGTTATCGCTTTACCTTCGAAAGAAACTAGATGATAGGTGAAAGAGAATTCAAAACGGATCGATACGCGATGGAACATAAAGATTATCTTTTTCGTCGCGAAAACGTATAAAAGCTACTAATATTCTGCTTGGTGTAAACAGTCATATCTCTCTTTTGTTCTGTATTTTTAAAACAATTTTATATTGCATCATAAGCGAGACAATAATAATTTAGTAAGTGGCGGGATGGGAAGTGCCATTTGATTTCTTTTTATCTATTTATTGCTCGAGACGCGCGACAAGGTACGAGAGATAGACTTACACAAGAGATAGACGAACGATATTTGGAGCATCCATTCCGAAGGTGAATGGTATCGAAACAAGCAATAAAGAAATACGACAAGAATCGTCGTCCGCTTTCTTTTGTCACGCCAGACTATCTCGAAGTGCGCTTTACGTAGCACCAGTTTATTTCCGGTGGAAGTGGAGAGAACGTATTATAGCAAGCCGCAGTGCGGAGAAGCGCACGAGTGATAAAATGGAGTACCTAGTCAGACACATCGAACGATTCGCTGTTGTCTTTTTTTCTTTTTTTTTTTTGTAAGTTATTTTGTTCTCTATCTCTCGTCGCGCCCGTCTTTCTATTACACCGTTCCACTATCGCATTAGCAGTAGACGCACGTCACCCGCGAGTTTGGCAGGTGATTTCGAGGGCACGCAAAACAAACGAGAAATATTGCTCGAACGAAACACGACGTAAATAATGCTCGACAGCGCAATCTACGAAATTGTCAGAAATCAAGTAGACTTGTTTTGTGATCGCAGCAATCTTTCTTAGTTTTTTATCTATAGACTCCATTGAAATAAGAAATATCCGTCAGCACGATGTAATTTCGCGCACAAACGCACGTAAGATTATTTACTAACTTTAAGGAAGGTTCAATTCGAATTTACATGCGTATTAATTTACATTTAAAAATATATTTACACGTATGTATATTATAAGGCTTATTGGTTCGTGATCTTAAACTACTCTAATAGGACATTTTACGAGCTTAAAAGTTGTTAATATTTAATAATATATAATAAACAGCATTTTAATAATTTTGTAACGTTTCGATCATTTATTTCTATTATCATGAGCCAATCTAATTGTCAAAATTTAATTTTTTCCGATCTTGATAAGGTAAGTCCAAAACAAAAAAATATATATTATGCATTTTATAAATATTACATTATATATTTTGTAAATGTCTTTGTTTCTGCAAAGAAATTTGCGAAATACAACGTGACACATCGCTGATAGCGTAATAAATTTAATACGGATGCGGTCTTCAGAGGAGACACTGCAATTTTTCGCCCGTCGCAATGGCATCCAGACGCGCGTCGACGCGCGCGTTTCTCCCGCACGAGTTCACCGAGACACGTGCAATAATCCGGAATAACCGGGAAAGCGGAAAATGCATTTACAGGCGCTGCTCTTTGGTCCCATGGGCGCCGTTTCCAAGAGTTCGCGTTTTCCTTTGATCTACTCTCAAAGTGCGCGCCTTTACCTCTTTCCTTCTCACCCGTTCCAAACCCTTTTTCTTGGCCACAGGGGTAACCTCTGTAAGAGTATCTGCGCCTAAAAGTAGAGTTCAGCGTACAGTGCCCCCAGGGATATCGTTTACGTCAGAATAGCGGGCGAAAATCTAATCCAATTAAAATGCATCCTTTCGCCCCTTCCATCCCGACGTCGAGCTGATAGTGTGCTGAATACGCTTTAACTATTTTAGTTTGTCTTCCCAACCCGCGTAATGGAAACTATTTCCCGACATATTAACAAACTTAAGTAGCAATTTACATGCTGTCGGTATTGTAAAATTTACGACTATTTCCTTCAGCAGGAAACTGTGAAAGTGCGATGGTGTAGTAATTGTCATTAATAAATCCAAAAACAGTACATTTAATAAGACACGCGTGCCAACATTTTTCTTAAGAAAAGATATTAACTTTATTATTTTTATTTATTATATACATTCTTTTTTGAGAGAGAAAGAAAAACAAGTTGTACTTTCTTCCGGTTAAAGCATTGTTATTCTTCCTAACGAGAATTGTTTCGTCTGTGATAATAACCAAGAACGATTAATTAATTTTCTGCAATTCGCGTCGAAGAAAGAGTAAACTTGCAAGAAAATGGAATGTTGATCGAGAAAAAGTACGAAATAAAGCTTTTAGTGAAATGAATCTCTCGCAAGAACGTGTACAAAGCAAGTAGAAGATTTATTCGGAGGTAACGTAACATTTAATCTCTGTGAGAATTGTTCGGTGTTGTCGACAATTCGAAACGAGCGCGGCAAACTCTGCGCTAAAAATACTATGATCGTAAATAAATATCGATTGCCGCGAACGACAAACAGCGAATTTATTAACTTGTGGTTCAAAACGTTCGCGCGGCAGAGAACGGGCAAAGAATGTGCAACTCCTACGCGACATGGAGAAAATTAACTTTGCGCCAGCATGCAGAAACAGTTCTCGCGCGAAACGTACCGGGAAACAATTAACCGATTCCCCACTGCCGCGAATGAACCATCTCCCCACTTCATGCAGTGAGAGCGCAAAGTTTCCCTACTTGATACGAAATTAATTCAAGCCGCGCATGCTGGCGACCTCGTAATGTGGAAATATTTATGGGATGCACCAGGGCCACGCCTGGCAAATTAAGTTGTACCGTTATTTTGGAAAGGGGTAAAATTACAGAGTTGTTTAATATATTGCAAAAATATTTTATTTTTTTCTATTTTTAATATAATTAAATTTTCTTTTACGTTATATATTATAGTCAAAACTTACATATATAGATTGTCTTTTACGCAAAAATATAACGTTGAAGAGATTTGTAAGATAATTAAAAAAAAAACAAATAAATAAACGTGATATAAACGGAACTAAATGAAGATTGATAATAATCACAGTTATATAATTGTTAACTAAATAGAGACTGATAATAATTACAATTGATAAGTTTCACATTTTGTTGCATCGTTACTAAACCGCGATAATGTGACATGAATGATGTAACTTCAATGTTATATGTGTTGTATATATACATCACGAGTTGCAATTATCTTTGTTCTGATAACAGGAGACTGAGTCGTTTCTAACAATCGAGCAGACAGTTATCAGCGAGTTTGATAAGTGGGATTTCCGTGGCAGTTTCCTAGCGAGCCTCCAGTAGCAGACCCGATAACTTCGCAGTATTACGCGCAAACCTCGCGCACTCCAATTATCCTTTGCAATCCCGGAGGCGATCGAATACTCTCGCGTCGATGTAAAATTAACTGCGTCGGTCTGAACCGATAATCGATTGCAGTCGAGAAGAAGGTTCAGGTATAAATTTTCAGGCGATCGGAAAGATCCTTCGTTGCACCTCCTCCTGTTCCCTTCGGCCTATCTCGCTCCTTCGAGTTTACGAGTGAAGAACCACCTGTTGAGTGGTGGAAATGCCGATTCCCTGCCTCGCTCGGCGGCGACGGATTTTCAGTTTGCAGCGAGTGCCGCAAGCATTGCCGCGGCGCTTTTAGAAGTAGCAGGACCACAGAACTTGGAGATCGCAGAACGCGCACGCGGAGAGGGTGTACGGCATTTAATTAACCACCTGATCGATACACCTGTCCCGGGAGCTCACCTGAGCCTGGATTTCTCCAGGGACAGCTTCACGATGCCCACTGAGTGACTAGTCGAGCGATTGCAAGCCGAAATTGCTAACGTCACTCTCTTTGCGCTTCTTTAATTAATCTACTACGTGACGCAATTTTCTTAAAGCTAATATTTCTTAAGTGTCGATTTTATTTTATTGTCTTGAAAAAAAAACACGTAATTTAACGTTCTATTTTCACGTTCAGTAAGATTTATCTACGAGATAACGAGTTTTTATCGTTACGATAACGAGAGTTCGTATAAAGCATTCTGAACTTAATATTATTGTATCAACGGTTTTGTTTTGTTAAATAAAAGAAACCTTTGCGCGCACAATGTGTGAATATAAATTTCACTAAATTCTCACTAAAAACATTGCAACATTGAATACAAATAAAAGATAGTTTACAATGTAGTATAAAGAAATATGTAGTAACATTTACTTTAAATAACACATTGTTTTCATGCAAAATAATTTCTATTTTTCTTCTTTGTATAAAGAACGTGAATATGAACACATGAGCTTAATGTATAATACTCTTTGAATTTTATGAAATCAATAGCACATAATTTTACAAGAACATTAAATATTAATAGTTACATTTAACAATTAATATAATAATAATACAAGATTCTTCTTTGTTCTCTTAAGTACAAGTAAGATTCTATTCAAGCAAGTATATGAAATTCTTACTGATATTCGCTTAACGCACTAAAGTTTCAAAGTTACTCAACAGAGTCTTATTTCGTTGAACCGAGTTTCGCGAAAAATTGCCAGACAGAACATTGCTTTGGTTCCAGCGAGACGTGCAAAAAAGATCTTACGAAACTTTGAAACGTGACCCGAGCACAAGTAGACATAGTTTCGAAAATCATCATCTTTTTGTATCACTTTCGTACATTTTTTTGTTACTATCGAAAAAAATTCGAAACTGAAGTAGTTTTTTACAGAAGTAATTCTAATTGTTTGGCTATACACACACACATGTAGTTTTCTAATAAACATAATTGTAAAACTATTATAAACACATGTACGCATAGTTAGAAAGAAATGTTACTTGTGACACTGTGACCATCGTCTAGCTTAGTCTAGTTGCTACGTGTAGATTCTAGAACTTTCCATGTTTATTTTAAGTGTCATAAAAAACTGACGGTTAGCGATAAAACCGTGACGCACCATCGACCCTTCGAAATACCTTACCATATAAGGCAA
>NW_018020584.1:1075166-1106198 GCF_002006095.1 Pseudomyrmex gracilis | reverse complement strand
CTAGCACACAGCCGAATCTAGAACATTCTAGATTATTCTCGAACATTCGAGAATGCTCTAGAATATTACCAAATAAGGAAAACTCCAGAACCTTCCTTGGCCGAACTCAGGCCCTATAAAAGCGCGCCCTCGAACCGAGGCGAGTAGTCAGTCAGTCAGAATCAAGCAGTCAGTTACAGTCAATCATTTATCGTCACGTAGTTATTAGTAGTGAACTGTGTATTGTAATCTTAGTCGCGCAGTTATTTTAAACAATTATTGTAACATCGTCACGAAAACCTGTACGAAATAAAACTGAATAAACAATTTTTATAATAATCAGTGTGACGATTCTTACAACACAACGTCGTTTTTCAATTTTGTTAGTTTTTTATAACCTTCTGATGAAACCTTGAAAATAAATAGCACTTAAAGTTGATATACGTAATTAAAATGATATTCATTATATCTAGTTTATAAAAAGTATCAAGAATAACTTGGTTCTTTGATATGTTAATTTATGCGCAATTAAAAAACTTGTCTATATTTTTCAATAGTCTCAATTTAATGGATAATAAAAATGTAACGCTAAACGAATGATTTTGCAATTCTTGATATTTGCTGGTCTGTTTTTTAATATACAACATCTGTTAAGAAATCGAATAATGTTATTTCAAATAACGCAAATAAACATGATAATTATTAATACAATTGTTAAAAAACGTCCGTTATCAATCAGTGACAACAAAGAAACATTCTATAAAACTAATCAAACATGAGAAAATAACAGTTTTTTCAAGTAATGGTTATCGCGACGACACGAAGCAGGACGCGTCAAGTGACCGAAGCCTGCGACATACGCAGTAAGTGTCTACCTGCGACTGTTTTCTGGTCCCCTGCTACGTCGATACCAATAACCAGCGACTCTGCGCACGTCGTGGATAATGCGCGAGATCGTGGATAAACGTGCTGCGTCTCGCACCTTCATGCGCGTGACTGACACGAGACTCTTCCGAAGCCAACACGCAGGCGTGACGAGGGCTTCTTTTAAAGTGGTAGAAAAATTAACGTGAAATACCAGTTAATGCGATATTTTAGAAAATTCGAGATTTAAAATAATTTTCTTATTTGTCTAACTGATTAGAATTTTCTTTAAATAAATGAAACAGCTTGTAAAAATGAAGCAAATGCGAGGAATATACAATATGTCAATATAAAAATAATAGTTTTAACATTAAAACAAGATAATCAAAATAAAAGACGTTTCGATTCATAGATCGGATCTTCTTCAGTGAATAATTGAGTAAAAAAATAGAAAAGTATAAAAATAAAAGAAAATTACCAACAAAAAAATTATAAAGTACAATAGAAATTTTGCACTAATAAAAAACTACATCTTACCTAAGAGAAATAGTAGATTGATAATCGGCACAAATGGAAAAAAATTGATAGTTATTTAACTCATGAACAATAAAAAATAAATAAAAAGTCTATAAAACTAAAGTTAATTTAAAATGTCAGAAAAAAATAAAAAATAAAACCTTATTTGTCATAAATTGAATTAATAAGACACTTATGTTAAAATCGAAACTAAATAACATTCAAACATAACAAAGATAAATCTAACCACAGTCAAATTGATGTACAATCATTACAAAGCTTGCTACTATGTACAGTTTCCTCCACAAAATTTTTTTAATAGTTCTGTATTTCGCTTGCAAAAACCTTTTTCCACTTTGTACGTGCTTTGCGATATTTAAAAGAATACAAAAACGTTCAAATAAAGAAATAGCTGCCTCTCTCAGGCAAAGTGTATCCTTGTGTGAACCAGTTTTGGTGAAAGAAACAAAGTATCTCTTTCGAATTGCGCGTTCGGTATAAACGAAATACAACAGTTCTCACAACAGGAGCGAAAGTGATTACGCGACATGCAACGTCTAATTAGTCGAGAGCGACTAATGAGGATCACCGGAAACGCCCGTCTCGCGTTTACGGTGATCCAGGCAACAACTCAGGCTTTGCATCGATACCTGCCTTGCGCCTGCTTTCGTCTCCATTCGATTCCTCGATCGCCTGCTTGCCTGGGACTCAGAGGTGCAGCGTTTTACCTGGCTCGACGCCCACACCTCCCACTTTCGAGGGTACCTTCAGTCTATATATCTGTACATTCTCTCTCCCTTTCTCTTTGCGTCCTCTCCACGTTATTCAAAGATTAAGTCCGGCCGTTCTTCCCTCTTTCTCTGTCTCCCCATCTCTTTCTATTTCTCTTCCCTCTTTGTCCTCGAGCACTTAATACAAAGAGAATCTTAATTAGGATTCGCAAACACTGATGCAAACAGTTTTTATTTTGCGTTTGAATAAGTCTCGTAATAAACGTCAATTGATTTTGTGGTGCGCGAAGTTAGCGGCTGTCTTGAGAAATATTTACTGATAGAATTGTCGTTTATGTTCTGAGGCAGAGTATCGCGAGGTATAATGTTCAAACGTGAGAGAAGAATGCTAGTAGAAATCGCGCGGCAAAAGTTATACTAAAATTTCAATAATTCAGCACCATAGAACTTTATCGACTTGTACGCACATATATAATTTCATACGTACGTATCTTTACTTGCCTTCATATGCATGTATACACATAGCTGCTGTAATGGCTATTTATTGTGATACGGTTTCGCGCAAAAATTATGTGAGATCATGAGCCAATGTTTGACAATTGTTCTTCTAAAGAATGAAACTTGTTAACAATAACTGCAATGTGATATCTTGATCGCTATCTACACGTTTCGGATACTTATCAATCGTTTCACGTATCTTATCAAAATAGAATTTAATGACACATTAATATAAGTGTATACTAGTACAAATTCTAGACAGAGTGAACCAAAGTATTTTAAACGATTAACATCGGAAATGTGTTGCAGATTAAATTGTAATGATGCAGGAAAATACTTGTAATAACTTTATTTCTTACACACAAACATATGTAGCTGCGATAAACTAAGAGAGAAAGAAATAGAAAGAAAACTATAAAAATAATACATACATAGTTGAATGGATGTATATTTACTATATATCTGTATCACACGTTGGGTTACTTGTGATTTCGATGACCAGCCGAGTAACAGGAGAGCATGCAGGCGGCTGGTGTTGCCAGGAAGGAGGAGCGCGATAGCGCGACGTGCGATTGCGCTGACGACGTTCTTGTCGGTGATGACGACGGCGATAACAGCCTCGCGCGCATCGCAAACAGGTAGGTCGCGCCGCGGTCTCGTCACCGAAAGAGATTTCCTTTTCAGGTGAATTCCGCGAGCGTGGGCGAGCAGGGTAGCAGAGACTGCAGGATGTTGCACCTGCCCGAAGGTGTAAGGTCACAGTTTTACCGTCTATCCCCACCTTCCACCTGCGTTCTCCTTCCACGTCGTTACCTTCCTCGTTCCTCCTCGTTCAACCAAGTTCCGCGTACCGCAGCTAGAACAGCGCACATCCACGGTAGGGGTAAAAGCTGGTCGTGAAGGTAACAGGTTAACAACAAAGTGTGTCTGTCGATTGCCGCTGGATTCACTTGCCCTTTCTTTTTGGCGGAGTATGTTGTTGAGATTATATATTTCTTATTTAAATAATACAAAGTATTGTGAATGCGACGTGACGAAATATTCTCACAACATCTATATTAAATGCGTAAAACTTTCTTTATCATTTGTGCAAACGATAAAGAATGTGATAGACAATAAATTCTCGTCATAATATTGCGCGTGGAATGTTCTAAAAATATGGGTCTTCTGTCGCTGTTTGATTTTTTATGTTTACGTTTTTCGAGTTTGAGATTAAGATTTTTAAGAGAAGAACGTTGTTATAAATTACATTTTAAATATAATTATATATTTATATTATGTGTGTGATTATAATTTTGATTAAAACCTCAGATATATTCATTAACATCACATTAAGAAAATAGCTACGACACTGTTACTATCACTAACTAGATTTTTTGTTGAAATATGTTAATTCGTGCGGGGTTTCACGCAATTGAAAAATTTAATTTTAAATTGCAGTCGCAACCATTTCTCTGTATTTAAATGTCACGATTATTCTTATGTGAACACGTTTATCAAGTACCAGTCTCTGGAATTCGCATTTGAACGAACCCAACTATGTCAGATCGCATAAAATAGTTTTATAATTTATAATATTATAAATCAAATCCACATGTCACTGATTAAACAAATTTTGACATCAATATGTTACAGAAAATAGTGATTTTTATTTCAAACCGCACGTTGTGACGATCTACGTAGACGTGTGTGACGCTGTTAATAAATTTTTAAACATACATTTAACTTTTAATCACAAACGAAGAATATATATTTAAAAGTTGAGAAATAGTCTAAATAATTAAAAAGTGTGTTTCCAGTTGTTTCACGCGTCAGCTTGCGCGCGAAATTTTTCTAACTCAGAAATTTCAATTCTAAAAATTGGAATTAATTACTTTGGACGTGAACGTCATATCGGAGAAAATTAATGCAATCCAAATGTTTTCACACAACCGTAGAACTCTAGTTATTTATTTGATAGAAGATCATCCTTCTCTGCGCAGATAAAAAAATGCTGTTATGACATGACATCAAACAGTGAGTCGTTGCCACGCATATGTTGCCCTACTACAAATCTCACTACCACACTACTCACATTATCAGGTCTACGAAGACGCAATACAGCAACATACCCGTCGGTGCATTCACCTTAGATCTACGCTAACCTATCTCACACTTACGCTCATGCTGCTCTCCTGACCAGGGGAAATGTTCGATTTGCTTGAACGCTCTCGATTGTTCACTTGAGAATATTGGACTCTCGTTTCTCATTGTGATTTCAAGTCATTGATTTTTAATAGTAGTAATAATCACAAAAAAAGAATTCATTTGCTTAAACATATGTATTATCTAAAACTTTTGTCGAAGGAATATCTTAAAAATATCGTTGTATTACATTTTTGTGTATTTTGCAAGATTATTTCAAGGTAAAAAAATACAAAGTGTTATTAGTGGGTCATTCAAACGAATGATAGTTTCAAAGGTATTTAAAAATTCAATTTACTCACAAATTCTAAAACGTTTTACATTCTATTTCTGACCTAACTAAACCAAGAATTGTATTTTAAAATAGCTTTGTAAACAATACACACACACACACACGCACACACGCACGCACACTTTTCAACTACACCGAAAATTAAAAACCACTGAAGAAACAATTTTTCGTAGCTTTTTCTTTGAGATGGTGCTATCTTGTGTAGAATTAATTTGATTACAGTTTAAATGAGCGGTCGTAACATCTTTAGAAATTTCATAAAACTCGCCTGCAAACAGTTTTCCGAGCGGAGAAGGTCGTCGAGCAAGTTCCACGAAGAAGAATGTTGTGGAAAACGTCTCGGTCACCTGACGTATAAATATGCGAACTCTAATACAGGATTTGGAAAATGTCATAGAAAGGTTACGGTAATAACGATAGAAACTGAGTGATTTAAAACTTTTGTCGCTTGTAAAAACAAATATACACAACGTATTTTATATACAGTAATTAAACAATAAAAAACATTTTCCTAAAAATATTTGAATAGTATATTTTATCAAATATTTTAATTTTGTTCAGAGAGATAAATATATTGACATGTATTGTACGGGGGTGTAAGAAAGAGTTAAAGCCGAAAGAGCAATGCGCTCGCTACGACAAGACGATCGTGCGCTTAGAAAGGGAAGCCATAGGTTAGGAAGCGTTAAAACAAAACAAATCTCCATCTACCAGAGAGGTAAAAATCGTAAGGAGGATCTTCGCGGTCTTTATGCGCAGATAAATTTACGAACCAGGTAGTTCAGGTGCGCGACCAGGTGTCCACTATCAGGATACTAAGTAGCGAAGAGGATTGTATTCGTTTGTAACATTTTTCCACGCTCGCTGATCGTGTAATTCGATTGTTACACAATAGATCTAAATCTCGTTCAGTAATTAAGCAGTAATATTAACAAAAAGTTTGTTAATTATAAATAAACACTTTTCTCGTATCAGTGCGTTTGTGTATATCAATATTTCATACAAAATCCAAAATATTGTATATTAAGTTATTTATGTGCAATATAATACGCTTTGTTGCAAATATAATTTTTATTGAATCGAGAAATGTCGGCTTGCATATGAAAACACCGTGTACACGGTTTCTTACGGTCTCGTTCCGCATCGTAAAACAATCGTCGAAGCGATCGAGCAATCATCGTCCACCTCAGAGTTTCCTGAGCAAAGAACCGGTTGGTAACGTTAGCTTGTCGATCTCTCACGCAACCTGATTCCCTGGTCAAATGCACCTGTTTGGTCACCTCAAGCCAGGACTTACTTTTCCAGGATGTCACAATGTGCCACCCAATGACGCTTGGAGAATTCGATCTTACTGCCGATTTATAAAAATAAACAAAGAAGAGTTCTCGAAAACACATACCTGCGCGAGAATCACCTGTGCTACCTTCTAAAGTTGCTGCGAGCTTGATCGGCGCGCAGGTTGCCGGCTCGATCTCTCGATCGATCGTCTCGATCGTCTCGATCGACACGCGCTCGAGAGTAGATCGAGTAAAGCAGCAACTGATTTTTATCGAAATAACGAAAGATATATATCGTGCAAGTGAACATCTATTTACATAATATTGATGATTGATCGCGCATAGAAAAAAAAACTAAATTAACAAAATCGCGAGAAGTACACATAGTGAGTTTTTTCTTTGTTACATGTGTGAGAAACTTATGTAAATCTTTTTTGTATAGTGTGTGTGTGTGTGTGTGTAGTTCCATTGCGTTTCATTCTCCGATTTCTTCGTTAAATATTAAGAACTATTTATATCTTTAAACTATCAATATCTCTTTATCGACGATAAATCTTTCTCTCATAAAAAATCCGTATATAAGTCGAAACTTTCGTGTATGTATTTCAAAGTATTGACACCTTTCACAATAATTGATCGCGTTCAGCAGAAATTGCTGAATTGTCATCTTGTCAACACTCGTTGATTTGTTGATTTTAAAAATAAAAGCCAAATACGTTTGATTGCTACAGAACTTGTTCTACTGAACGTCATTGATTCTTTTTACGAGTTGACCTCGCGTGTCGCTTCAGCCACTGTCAAATATGTATTTTTTGATCATTCAGGGTTATACGAATATGTGTGTTACACACGTAAAACTATATCGCGCGCAGCGCTTGGATCTGTCGTGTCTGGTTCTAAAGGTGAGAATATATTAATAAGACTCGCAAATTTATTTGAATCAAATGCGACATATGCGTGTAACATTTGAATTTTGTATTTGGTAGTTTAATATTATAGTTCGACTACGGCTGTCATTGCTTAAGTAGTTAGCCTGGCGAAATAGAATTTCCTGTTTGATACAACAGAGTGGCAGGTGATTGGAGACAAGTTGAAGGGATTAAACTGATTAATTAATTATGCACAAAATGTGGATTGCCTACAGAAATTTAATTCCTCGGATAATCTCTTCGTCGCGCGCGTCGCTCAAGCGAATTTCCTGTCATTCCGTTCACCGACGATGGAACGTAAATTTGTTACGCTAATGTCTCCACTTCGAGCTGCAAATTAGCTGCATTAATTTTGATCTCCGGGCATGCACACTCCGAATCGCCTCGTCCTCCCCTCTCGCGATGTTACCGGCGCGATAAATCGCGCTACCGCCGAATGCAAAGCAGATGCAAACAAAACAATTGACGGAGCGCCACGATTTTGCGCAAAAAATGGGTGGGTTTCGTCAGGAGGGCTATCGCAGAATTTATTGCATCATTCATGGCTGTCCCCTTTTCTCTGTCCGAATCCACTAAAATTATCCCAATTTTTTTATTTCTTGTGCCGTGCGGAATCATAAAAACGCAAATCGTAAACATTAAAAATTCGTACCTTTTTTTTTTACGCGCGCTGATAACTTGCACGTAGCGAACAGCGATCCGCAAGAAAAAAAAAACAAGGCGAACGTAAAAGTTTTGCAGATGTTTCTGTTTGCTCAATATTTCCTTCCGCCGAATAAATTTTAAAGTCAAATTTAACAAGCAACAATAAAAAAAACTGACTAAGTCGAAATATGTTCATTATAAATTGTGTTCTTACGGACAACGTGATGGTTTATGCAAAATTTGTGAAATGACGATAAAACTACTTTCATAGAAATTTCAGCAAAAGTAGATGAAGTTTTAAAAACTGCCGTTTCTCTAAAAGTTGATATAAAAGTAGGAAGATCTCAACGCTCTGAGAGATTCTTATATTAAAATATTTTAAATTTACTTTATTTATGATTTCATTCAAGTTAAAATTTCTTTCTCAACAGAAAGATTTAAGACCTTTGATTAAAATATGTTAATTATTTTTATTAGCACTTGCGCCGAACATCTGCGCAACGAAAAGATAAAAAGATATTATTCCTGGAAAATCGGCAGAGAAAAGCTTGCCAAGTTGGAAATTGGTTCGCTTATTGCAATAATTTTCCTACTAATTAAGGTCGAATAAGAATTACGAATTTAACTGCTTTGCATAAAATCTTCGCCGTGCATGTATCAAAATGATGCTTAAAATTTACTACCAAAAAAATAAATATAAAAGGAAAGTTGCCTTCGCAAAGCCGTGAGATTCGATTAGTCTGCGGTAATCCTAAACTGGATATTACGGTAACGGATCATGTTGCATAATCTATCATTATCTCTATCATCGCGCGAGCAGAACAAACTTGAAATTTGCCTCTAATTTCTCGTAAAATTTTGCGAAATTCGGCGAAAAGGCAGAAATGCGCAGTACATATCTCATTTCTTGTTTATATACGTGTTTTGAAATTCGCGCAATAAATGTATTCATCTAATTTAATTTAATTTCGTAATTCTACGTAATGTATATCCGTTTCTTTATTTAACTTAACAAAAAATAGTTGCACATCTCACAGTTTTCTTTGTTTCCATTTGTACGTGTATTTGTTACCGCAAAAATTTTATCGCTACACAAAGTGCAAACAATAGCAAACATTTTCCGTGAAAAATATTTGTGCAACTGTTCAAACGCTTTGAATACGAACACGGAATATGTTGCAGTCTCGACATAAATGCAAATTAAACTCAAAATTAAATATTTTTCTTCAGAACTTAATTCAAGATAAAACCGTTAATTCGAACGCATAATGAGATTAATAGCTTAATAGCTTATTATTGACCAAAGAGAAAAATGATCAAAGATTATTTCACTTGAAACTTTTTCTCACAAAAACACAATACTATGTATTAGTTTTCTTTACACATATGCAGAGTATATAAAAAAGTAATAAAAATATGTTATAATATTATTTAAATATTACTTAAATATTATAAATTTTTTATAGAAATAATCGTGTTTACTCAAATAGATTACAAACTTATATACATAGATGGTATGTAAATATTTTCTGTTTGCGTGCATGTTTTTTTTTTTTTTTTTTTTAACCTCATAGAGGCGACATCGATCCGAACTATTCTCGTTACAGTGCGCGGGGAGCAGAAAAAAAAACGCCCTTTTCTCGTTCCAATGGCGACACTATTATCTTACTGCCCGACTGCGCTCATTGCCACACGTTGACCTTACGTAATTGTTTTGTAATAACGTGTAACGAAGTTATACTTACACACACCCTCTACACTATCGAGGGCATCGACGTCGCGTGAAATAATATCGGGGCGAAATATTTGTGTACGCGTGGTTATCGGCGGTTTGCGGCAATCGCCAAATTTTCGCGCTGCGTGCGAGAGTTGCACGTGAGATAGAACAAAAAAAAAAAAAAAAAAAAAAAAAAAAAAAAAAAAATCGTCATTCTTGTTCAAACACACGTAGTGTGCATTTTCCAATATTGGAGATCAATAAGAGAACAGTTATTTCTATTTTAGTTTTGCTTGTGCGCAATATCGTTATTATTATAAAGCGAAAATAACGTGAACCTTATTGACATCGTACAGAATCACAAGAAATTTAATAGAACGCTTTAGATATACGGAAAGATCTTGTTTGTGAGTAATTCCTCTTTCTCAATGAAGATATCGTCAAATGTTTGGGACTTATCTTTCCCGTGCAATCTGTGTTAATTCAAAGTTCGCTTTGTTTATGAAAGCCGCCGCTCACGGACGGTGATAAACGTTGCGAGATAACGCGGATGGCTTAACGTCGGGAAACGCGGCAATTTCGTCGCAATGATCGCGGTAACAAAAGAGCAGCGTGCGCTCGCTGTGTCTTGCGTCGTCGTCTTTCCCCCTCGCATTAGAAAGCATCAGGAGATACGTGTTCCTGACGCAGGCGCAATTAAGTCTCGTCCGCGGGGCGCAACGCATGCAGATATTGCGCCGGTTACCGCCTCGATTGTGGAGCAATTACCACGGTACTCGTTACACGCTCGACAAACAGCCACGATGCCGCTTCCTCCGCCGCGGTGGCACAGTTCCGTTTCTCTTCTCCTTCCCTCGCTCCCGATGCGAGCGCGAAATTCGCGGCGCGTGTCGAAACTTCCGACCGACGACGATACTTCCGACGATAAAGAGAACGTGCACCTCAACAAACAAAACATGCACGTCAGGGTGCCAGGACATACATAGGAATTGTTGCTCGCTTTCAGGGTGCGCAAGGAATCTTCGCCACATGTACTGTAATTTCGAGATTGATTAAAGATCTTACCGTCTTTGGAATAATTGAGAGAGAGAGAGAGAGAGAGAAAGAGGAATGAACACGTGAAGATACGCACTTTTTATAAACCAAGTAGAATAAACCAATTAATTGGCATTTTAAAAACTTGTCAAGTTTTTTTCATTTCTAAGAGGCAACTAAAAAACTCTGATATGTTTTTATAAAAATTCCAAATTAATTTTACTTCAACGTCAAATATAAAAAAATAACCATAGACAAAGATATTAAATATAGACAAAGGAAAATTAAATTGGAAAAAAATCAATAAGTGCCAATCATTGGTAGAGTGCTAACTAGATTATCCTATAATTTTATAAATGTATTTAAACTTACAAAAGGGAGAATTATTCGCTCGTAACTGTAATGTTAACATTTGTCACATTAGCCTTCATTTTCGCAAAAACCCTAATTACTTCACGAGTTTAAACGCGATGTCTATATAGGCAGACTGGCAATTATGCGGGAAATGCGCGGAACGAGGAGGTACATTAACGGGGATATCGCTTTCTATAAAAAGCTTATTTAAGACGCTCATAGCCGATCGTCTAGTGCTTTATTTGCGACGATATCCTGCGGCTGTTTCGCGGAAAGACAATAACCGTCGGCGCCCGGGGTAATCCCCGCGAGGTCGAAAGAGAAAGAGAAAGAGAGAGAGAGAGAGGAAAATAGATATCGAGGAAATGGCATGACCAAAGCTAGCCGCAAACAACGCAGAAGCCGAAGTAATGACGGGTTACTGACGAGCGATACCGCAACGGCAATTATACCACCAGCGAGCTGTACAGCCCGATATTCAGCGGAGTGTCTGCGAAGCCATAGTGACGTGATTGTCCGTCGATATTAATTGATAAAACGATATCTCGAATTATTCCCGCAACGATATTTTACAAATCGCGAAAATCCATCTCAACAAAGTATGACAGCTCGAATCGCGCTCTTGTTATTCGCCATGGAACAAACTGGTTTTGTCAGTCTCGTTAAAATCAATATTCAGAGAACAATTCGAAACCACCTTCAATTTTCATGGCAGCTTCTTTGAACAATTTAGAGAGAGTTGAAATTGCAATTTGGAAATTTGACGCGTGTAATTTATGTTAAATGTTGTCGGTAAATTCGTGTGCTAAAAGTTGAAAAAAGAGCCAAAAAAGAAAAACACAAGAAGAAAGATTATTTTTCTAACTAAATATATTGCAAATATTTTATTTTTATGTCTGTAAGGTTTTTTTTTTATAAATTTTAGATTATTTTTATCGACGATGTAAGACGACAAAAGCCAGAGTTCCAAGGAAGATTCAGGTTAATTTCCAGTCGCATGAAAGACAGAGTCTTCCGGGGCGGAAGAATGAAGCGTTCATCTAGACGACAAGACTGCAAAGTCCGTTTCCGGACAGCAGCACCCGGCAATTTGCTTCTCTCTGTAATTGTGACGCATTCGCGCGTTACCGTGTGTCCAATAACGTTAACGAGATTGCTGCAGATTCACGCATGTTATGCCTAAGCAAATTGGCAGACAAACGTTTAGTGAAATCAACGGGCAAATCGACCGAGTCAGTTGCGGAACACGTGTGGAAAAATTTAAATTCTCACAAGACCGATTATATCAAATATGCATGTTGCTGCAACTAGACAGTGTTTTTTTTAAATTAATTAATAATATGTTCAATATAATTTAATTCTCAAATATTTTAATATTTCAAATTTTGAGAGTACAAGGTGATCACACACAAACTTGTATTCATTTTCACATATAAGTTTCAATATAAATAAAATCAAACTTGTATCACGATAGTTTCTTGATGACTATTTTCACAATTTTTGAAAAAATCATTTAAGAATCAATTCTCAAGAATCTGATCACATACGGAAACAAAACAGAATCTAATTGTTTTGAAATTGAGTTACGGTAAAGTGTTGCGTTGCAGCAACATTGCGGTATTAGTCAATTGAACAGGGTTTAATTAAGGGAAGGTTGTGCTTGAGGATTGCAAACATTTACTCAAACCGGAAATGATTGATCTAGTCAGCTTCGATTGTAAACTAAGGACTGAAACTGAGACTACACGGACCGTTAGAACTAAGGTCACACAGAATAGGGTTTACGTGTCAAAGGGTTATAGTGGGGTTGTATATAAAGGGCTCGGGAGTGACAACCATATTTCCTGCAATAACCTCAGATCGCGCGTGATAGAATTGCACGCCTGTGGTACGATTGCGGTGTGTTGCAATCGAAACACAGACTACAATGGAAAAATCAATCAACCACGTATAGACGTGGAAGTTTCAAACGTTAAAACTATAGAAGCCAGCACATTTGATATACAATTTAATAAAATAAAAACACACGCGTTTTGATATACAATTTGATATACAATTTAATAAAATAAAAACACACTTGTCAAGACCAAAAGCAAAGATTATATTGAGTATCTGTTTGCTGACAAACATGTTTTTTCGGTTTTTGTTATTTTACTTATTGTTTTCTTTGCAGTGCAAAGAGATATTTACTGATATGCGAAAATCGAGAGTACTACAGCGCTATTAGCCACACAGGTGAGTATCCCGCGCATTCCTGCGGCGCCAGCAACGTAACCAGATTATGTGGCATGCATAGGTGAATTAGCAGGCAAATGTTCGGTAAATTCGTTTGTTGGCCGATCGATATGTCGTAGTATCGGTATCCAGCAAATTCGATTGCCTGAATAGCGATCGAGATGCTCGATCGAGTGAGACGGCAATGTCCGGATAATAACGGATATTCTAATTTTAAACGGACAATTGAACTTTATTAAAATTACAGGCAAATTCAAACAGTACGATCACGCGTTTTCATCATTTTTTTAAAATTAAATTTTATATCTCTCGTAAGATTATTAAGAAACAATATAAACGCAAAACTGTTCTTATAATCAAATTTTACTTTCGAAAAATATCACTTTTTCATGTTACTACTGATAAAGATTTACTTCTCGAAATAGTTAAAGAGTTGCTTGTTTAAATAACATTTATCTTGCTCGTCTTTACTACAGATAAAAAAAAAAATGTGAAACAGTGTCACAAAACACGTACACGTTTCCCTCGCAGGCGCGACACAAAACAGACATAAGAAATGATCGAGCGCGAAGCGTTTTAACGCTAGCACTGTTCAAAGTTACAATGAAGCTCACGTACTACTTGAATGTGTTCTTTCGTACATCAAAAGTTCGAACCTGAAGATCCATTAAACTTTATCTCGCTACTTGACTCACCGTTTCGCAAAGTTGGCTAAAGAAATTCCGCCGTAGGTTCCCTCACTGCCTTTTTTCCGCCTTCTTTCGTCTCTGGTTCAGCGCACCGTGCAACACATGAGACCGCTTCGCACTTCCTTCCGCGTGGCACGTCCACTACTTCGAGCCCCTACGAAGTCCGATATCAAATCCCATAAAACAGCTGAGACTTTCCGTAAGTAGGTATCAAAAAATTCATGGCCGACTTGTGTTTTACAATTTCGATTTTCGCGGAGTGATTCGCGGCAACTTCGACGCCGCGCGACGGGATCGAGTGTCGCGCGCCACAATACCGGTTTCGTGAAAGTGGATTACGCACGTGGAAGTGAAATTACTACTGCCTCGAAAAGAGGAAGGTTTGACATTTAATGCAAGTTACGGTTTAAACGCAAACAATCTCTTAAATTTCAAAATTATCTCAACGAAAACGAATCAATTTAAAACAACTAATTATTAGTAGACCACTTTCTAATTTTATGGCACTGTCTGTAAATGAGCTGCTCACGAGATGAAGTTTTGAAAACGATATCTTCTCATTTGCGTTTGGAATATATAAATAAAACTAATCAATGTACCATCGACATTTGATGATTTTCGTTATCGGTAAAATTATGCGAAGCTCGCACAATAACTTGTTGCATGTGCTACTGACACTACAATATGCTAATCAAAACGCATAAATTCTTATAATGCGGAGACATGTAAAACCTCTTGATTGCCAAAATTTCCAAATATCTGCGTATAATCCGTCTCTCGATAGCTAATTGATTGATGATCATCTTGATCGAATTTAATGAAAAGTGAAAAAATACGGAACTAAAACGTCGTAAAACAAAATATTTAAATATTCTGGCGAAATGTATCTGTGTGATTTATAAGATTTGAGATAACTTCTAGAATATTAAAATTTATTTGGTTTTAAACTTCAAATAAAAAAGAAAAAGTAAAAGAAACAAAACTTTAAACACAAAATGACAGATATCACATATTTTATGAAACTGTCGCATCAAAGATAAATGAAAAAGCACTGTCACTTGACAAACTATCGATTTTTCACAAACGTTTGTAAGAGTGAACGCGTCAGAGCGGGTAGCGGAACGCAAATTAGAAACGGAATGTCCACGATAGCAAGTGTTCTTTAAGTATATACACGCGCGAAAGTCGATTTATCGGTCAAAAACCTTCACACGCTATAATCAATCGGCGGCACTTGTTGGAAACATATGTTGTAAATTTGTATTTTGATGTTACTCACTACTGACATAAACGTGCGTTCAATTACACGTATCTGTTTAATGAGAAATTCGATGATTCTACGACACAATAACTAACATTATCATATTAAACATAATATAATCATAACATTATCACATTACGCGTAATACACATGTAACTATGTTTATCTACTTACACATAATTACAATACTCATATATTAATTTAATATAATATAAAGTGCTTTAAAAATATATTAATATTTATATGCAAGTAACTTTTTTCGAAAAACAGAACATAAGATATGTCACAGCAACAAATGTTCAAAGAGTCTCTACTTGTTCATTATCGTCAATATATTCTTCTCCAAGTGGTCTCCAGAATTCCAAAACTTCAACATGTACAAATTCTCTAAGTATGTGTGTTAACATTTGTTTTAAGCATCTTGTACAATTAATAGCAATGACCGGCTTATTCTCTAATGTTATTACAAAAACATATTTAATAATATTGCAATTGTGTATCAAGATGTTATGTTTTTTTTTTCTATAAACTGTTAAGTTTTAAATTTTCAAAAATTACGACTTGCTTTAAATTGCGAGCGTTTTATCTCCGCAAATTGAATTAATTTATCAGGCTCATCACACACACACACACACACACACACACACTGAAAAGTTTCTCTCATGTGGATCATCACGTTCAATTGCTTCGCGACAATGGTAACGCTTAGATGGCTTCTAATTTCCGCACGCACACAAACAGCAATATATGCAATTCAATATATACAGCAATCGATCATCTACGGCCAATCACACCCCTATGTATAATCCGGGTGCGACCAAACAAATTATTTCCTGCCGATTAGCTTGACGATCGTTTCGAGTAGCATAACACGCGGCAAGCCTAATACACAGCAGTTGGTCATTGAATTAAATTGCACGTCCACGCGACGCACATCGCCGTTTCGTTTATCTTCGTGTTCGCATTCACATATATTTTTGCGCTCGACCGCAATGTTTACCGCAAAGAGAAAATAATTGAATTAATCAAAACAACAGCTTTTGTTATTGCATCCGAATCTATTTAAAATAGAAATATTAATATATTGTTTATATATGAAAAAAATATTTTTAATGTTATTAGTTATCACAATCGATCACGAACTGTTTTCTATATTTGCGTCTTAAGTACTTGAAACAATTTTTTAAATATATTTGCAAATTATAATTAAAATTGCAGAAAATATACATTCATATTATACGAGGCACGTGAAAACGCACATTTTACTGTAATTTTATATAAAACTCTTGAAAAAATCTCATTTTAACTCTCACGTAATTTTCTCAAAGCGTTTTTTTTATGCGTTCTAACAGTTCACGCCGGATTGACAAGAGATACAATAACAAATGCAATTGCATTGAGACGTAAATTTCAGTATTGTTACCAGAAGCAATCAGAGGCAGCTGTCATCAATTTCAATCCACGTGGTATCAATCAAAGCGCGATATCAAAACTGGCAAGTGCGTGTTTGATTGGAGCGTTTGATGAAAAAGTTACTTCCGCGCACTCTAAAATCTTGGCGATCTTGCACGAATACGCGTCAAGTTAACGATCTCGAACGTAAGCGAGTACCTTCTATACGTATACTGTTTATTCCGTCTCGCACGCTCCCGTTCTCACGAGTATCGAGCGGATTACGTGGTCCGCTTTAGGGCGCGACTGCGAGAAGAAAAGAAAAACACGACAGCGAAAAACCCGGCACGCCAGGCGACACGCGAACGACCCGAGACGGATCCCCGAGGAGTCTCAGCCCGCTGTACCAGATGGAGGTCCACCGAGACACTGACGACTTCTCTCGTTACCAGGACATTCGCCAAGTCTCTCACACAGGTTGAAATTAGAGAGAGAGGCATTTGTTTCGCTCGTTTGTGTACACATCGGGTGTGCTCACTCTCACTCTCACTCGCTTGCGCTCGTACTTTTCATGATTTTCTCCTGTCTCCCCGCCACATTTTACTTCGAGCATGTGGGGAGAGAGTGAGAGGTCTGCCTCGTGAATGATTTCGCGAGGGCTTGGCCCGAACCGCCGCGTATATGTCACGGTAACGATCGAAGAAGTTGTCTCTTCCTTCGAGAGTAATGTTGCGTTCAAGCCCGGATGGAATTGAGGGTTAGCGTATGAATAGATTGACAATATTTTACGTATAGACGTCTTTTTTTTTTCAATCAAGACGCACGTATAAATAAAAAAAAATAAATTATCTTTTTTGTTAACGCCATAAAGATAAGAATCACAATAAACTAATGTTTGTTTCAATAAAACTACATTTTTATACACTAACATTTTGTATATTGACTTTTTACTTGTTGTTGACATTTTCAGGATGTGTTTCACTTATTATATTGTATTTAAAGTACATTAAGCCGCGGTAACAAAAACGTTACAACTTCGAATTGCGCGTGTTACGTGATCATCGCGAAGCTCACAGACACTTTTTTACAACTACTTCTCGAGACCGCTGATAAGTCATTTATCATTCGAGCTGGGTTAACAAATATATAATCACAAGCGACCTTTATCAGTGATTTCACTTGCGTAATATCGTAATGCAAGCGAGAGTAGATTCCTTTAAGATACACCACATTCCTGACGAAGAAGTCTATCGCGATGGATTTTGTACCTTCACTGTAAGACTGTACACGATGGTAACAACGAACACATCGCCTTCAGACGTCGTAAAATATCGGTGCCATCGAGATACATAAACGACGATGCGCTCGCCGATTTCGCTGACCCAGAACGACCGCATGGTTATTTTTTCTTAGACCTTATTATAGTCTTCTCAAATAACATTATCGACTTTTTCGGCTGATGCTATTTCTAGACATCGTTATAAAATGTTGTATAAATTGTATACCGCCTGCGGTAACCATCGCACTATTGCAAAACTCGATATTACATTTGCTTTAACGAAACTACTTGAAGCATAATAATAGGTTTTTTTTAAAATATTATTTAATGATACCTGAGCAAAAAATATTTACGTATGTAATATAAACTATATTTCTTAAATATATTTTAACAAGAAAATCTCGCAAACCGAAAACTTCCGATTTTGATTAAATGGTTTTTTATATGTGAGGAAGGGGAAAAGTAAATAGATGAAATTAGAAATTTTCAGTTGTGACCCAAATACGATTTAAACCACTTTATTTAGCTTCTCTCTCTCTCTCTCTCTCTCTCTATATATATATATATATATATATATATATGTGTGTGCAAAGTTTCATCAAAATTAAAATTTTTGAATTTGCGAGATTATACACAAATTAGGTAGACGTAGGCTTGATGCGAACTTGAAATAATATTTACGCAAAGCAATTACACGTATCTCGACTCTGATTACGGCTTCTCCTTCGTTATTATTCTTTTTCTAGAGTGTACTCTAATACCAGCGAATTAACAGGTATAGACCATTCATCAAGTCTGTGCTACAACGCGATGTATCGTGACCTACTCTCCGCACTAAGCTACAAATTAGAAATCCTCTCCGCGGAATTAACGAGTATAAATAAAAACTTGCCTGTTCGATCGCTTCCTAGCTCATCGATTGCCTGTTTCTCTCATTCTCACACATCGAATTGTAAGATGTCTCGGATGTTACATGTTCGCGTGTTACGAAACTTGTTACGAGATATCTCCTCTCTCTATTCTTAGATCGAACATCGAAACAGAAATCAATGCACGTATGGAAACTTGATATCGTAATGTGTTTCCGTCGTAAAATCTTGGTCAGGAATATCAGAAGATGCTAACATCGATTTACGGTAAATCAAACGATTGTTCCGAAATGTTCTCGCTAACAGGCCTGTAAAATGAAATACTATTTCAGTCGTTAAGCGCTTCGTCGAGTTAATTGTTGTGGTGACTTTGCAATTTGTAGCTTGCTCGCGGTTAGCGATACGTCATACAGTAAACTGGCACGTGACAAATTGCAACGTTATTGCTATAGATATATATGCACTAAGATAGAAGATAATCTTCTAGTCTGTGAAAAAATCTATTCAGCGTATTTAAATTTGTCTCGACATTATTTTTTATATTTTGCGTAACAAATTAGTTCTTATCAAATATTGTCTAAAATATATTTTATGTACGAATATATTTATTTAGAGAAAAAGTTTTCTACACACATTATAAAAACAATTTACAAATGATAACTTTACATTTAGTAAAAAGAATCTCATTTTGATATTTGATGCTTTTGTGATGTTTTAAGAATTCATGAAAATAGTTTTCTGGTTTGAACCGCGTTAATGTCATTATATTTTAAATAATCTTACCATTGAGAAAAATTTTAAAAAATGCTACGTCAAACTACTTAAATAAGTTTGCCTAAGTTTTATCCGGACGGATTGCGTCAAAATAATCTTTGAAAGTTGAAGTTCAGTGTTACAAGAGAAATCAAGCAACAGGAAAGATGTTCGCTGTTAACACTCACTTCAGCGCCCACCGAATAATAAAGACACCTTTCTAACTTTGGAAATCAATGAGAAACGCTGATGAGCAGACTTTCCGAGAAGTCGAATAAATTAAAAAGTGACTTCGACAATGAGCGCTTCGCAATTCGAAAATTGTCGCAGAGGACGTCCGCGAATAACGAAGGCAATAATTTTCACCGCAATATAATCGTTTGCTTTTAGCGGTGCGAGGAAGTTTCCAATAATTGACAGAGACGCGGCAATCGGGCGCGTTTCGCGAAAGTAGGAAGTCCTAGACAATGGCCGCTGTTCCTACGAGGCTTATATACATTCGTCGTTGCCGATTAATTATCGAAACAGCAATTGAAATCTTGAACGCTGAATAAATATATTCTGTCTACAATAATTTAATTAACGAGTAATTAAAATCTGTATTGATTATATGATTTTACGGATCAAATAAAACCGTCGTGTCAATTCTATTATTGTGTTTAATTGTAAAAAAAATTTTGTATCACCATTTTTATCAAATACACTATTAGATTGCTACGAAAATAATTGAAGTTTTTGTTATTTATTAAATAATTACTTAATAAATTGATTTAAAAACCAAAATTGTTTTTGCACCAATTTAATATATGTAACCTAATTTTTGTTTTCTAACTTTTGCTTTAGTGGTTTAATCGTCTCACAAAGAAAACTTGATTACACACACACACAAGAAAATAAAAGCGAATATCGCTGCGATCGATTCTTGTGTTTCAATATGTCAAAGCAAATCTCATTAATGTAGTTTGTCACGGGACTCTTTCTGACAAATTCAATGGGCTATTTTTATGTCACGAGAGAAATTACTTGATACATTTCATACACAGAGAATAAACGCCATCGATTTATATAATACGCGTCAATACCGGCGAATTTTACGCGAATTAAATAACGGCGTGTACAGGACGCGTTGTAAATTAGAATCAAATGCTTTAGAATATGTGCGATAACTCTGATAGCGTGTAATCAAATAATTGATGGGTTAATCGTATGTTACAGGCGGTAATTCCGACAGTTTGCTGAAATTTTCTCTTGATCGTTCGTCCCGTTACACGTCAATTAAATTCGAATGATTATATTGAATATAAAATCAACTCTCCAAGATTTATTCCCATTTATTGCTTAAAACACAGGTTTACACTACAGCTGTACACTATGTTTACATGCATATGTAAATGCTTACAACTTTTTTCTTCTTCAGTTTTTCTTTATCGTTAAATCTTTTTTGTGCATTTAATAGAATGCAACTTCATTATACAAAATCTGTGTCTAATCTTACAATGTAATGTTTTCATTCGTTCTCGTTAACCTGAGACGCGAGTGTCAAGTTCTCCGCGAATTTGCGCAACGTGAGCGCAACGGCGCGCTAAAGCATGCGCCACCTCTTACCTGCTTGGTAGAATACCCGGGACTCACCCTGTAATGGAATAAATAAGGAAGCGGAAGCCTGTGTCTTCACAACTTAGCATTTTAATTTCCTCAAGATATTTCATCTCCCTGTTTTTTCCTCTCTTTCTACCCGTCTCTCCTCTTCATGCATTCGTTTCTCTCGCAACTTGCGATTGTTTTCTCCAATTCTGCGGTTTTCATAATACATTTCGCCAAAATTATTTCTTGCGAACGAACGTGTGAGTTTACCTTGGTAACTGACCTCAGTCACGTGATTACGGTATATATATATATATATATATATATATATATATATATATATATTATATATAGATATAAAATATTATATATAATATATATAATATTCTTTTTTTTACTTTTTTCTGTCACGTGACCTTACTTTAGTCACGTTTTTAAAACACGTGACTAAAGTAAAATCACATGTGTGGTTTTTCCACTCCTCCCTCGCACTATTTTATGATTTTGATTTTCATGAGTTATTTCTGACATCTTTTATATGTGTTTATAAGACGTATATAGTAGCTGTCATCGTAGTGACAGGTTGTTTTCATTGACACAACACGTTAAAATAAAAACAATATTAGCGTACACTTAGCGCGCGCTTGTTTTGTGTTAGTATACAAAATAGCACATGTTATATCTTCTGCATACGTACATTTTGTTCTGCTATTTGTTAAGTAATAGATACATTTCTCAAGCGGTATACACAGAAATGTGTTCGCTCTTCACGTGGCCTCATTTTCAATGAACCTACTCTTTATCGACGTTGAATCGCTCCGCAAGAATAATTCGCGAGTTCCTTTTCAGAACTAGCTGGAAGATAAATGAAAGAATTGAAAAGAGAAGACGAGAAAGAGCAATTTATTTAAATGTTCATCTCCTTCAAACGGTCGGTTTGCGATGAAATTCAACAATATCAGCAAGCGCGACCATAATTGCACAATGTGTAACAAAAAGAAAGATGCTTTTATCGTGCATTTTTACCATAATATTATTCCACGGTTACCATGTAGGAAATATAAATATCTGCCGCGGCAATGGGGCTCGGCGACGAAGGCACCGCGAATGAGGTTCGCGCAGCGAATATTCGAAAAGTGTTTTTGCAAATCACTAAAGCAGACATTGAATTCTATTTCCCGACACGACAATGGTTCGCTTCTCCTCCCATTTTCCACTCTACAAACGCTCTTATCCTCCCTCGAGATGTCATCCATTTCTTCCTTTTATGCGCAACATTCTCGTTTTCGAGAATGGCTGCAACGTTTCTGTCTAGCTTCCCCAACCGTTTCTGTGTTTTTGTTAGACAGCAAACGGGCCATAGCAGTAAGTGCGCAGGATGTGCGTTTTTTTTTTATTAGTTCCGCGGTAATAACGTCACGAGGAAACCTGTTTTTTTGTCGGCTACTTTGTTTGAGAAAATAGCACTCAATAGATCGATATTTCTCTCAATGGATTCATTTAGAAAATAAATGCTCTTGCAATATTGTCGCTTAAAGCACAGCCGTAAAAGTTCGCGCGCCCATTAAAAAAAAAAAAAAACAATACGCAATTTTTATATTTCTGATGAAGGAAAAATTGATTGCAATGTTCTGCAAACACTATTGCCTATAGCTAGTTAACGTTATAACAATAACTGAGTTAACATAATAATAACCCCAATAATAATTAATATTATTCTTGTTACATTTTATCCCGAACATTCGAGCAAATATCGCAGTGCAATATCACATAGATATCGGAAGCGCATTCAGTAAGCTTTGCTTGAAAGCAGGCTGAGCGGTCCATTATTCTTCCGTTACAGAAATACCGCGATGGGATGATGTGCAGCCAATCGGCTGACTGCGATCCGATTTTCAACAACGACGCGTAAATACGAATTTCACGTTTCCGCGCTCGTTCTATATCCTTTCCCTACAGCGCTCTTCCATTAACGATAATCACCGCTCTCGCTAATTACCCTCCCCGCTCAGCACGTTAATACCGATTAACACCCACCGGTCGCTTGTCCGCGCCGGTCGAACACGCGTTCAAATAGCTCGGTTTGCTTTGGCACGAAATTGCACATGATGTCCTGCACGAGAGACCTTAGTAGCGGGCAGGATCGCGCATTGTCTTATGCACAACCGAAAAGCCAAGCAGCTTGTCTAACGTGGTTGACCCCTATTTCGGAACGATCTTCCGACGACCGCAGGAGCGGCCGGGAACCGCTACCGGTCCTCTGCTCGACCGTGCAAATTACTTTGTCGTGGTCGGGGTGAGCCCCTTCCGGGTTCTTCACCGGCTCCTTTCAGGACCGCGCAAACCGAATCCGTCTCGCTCATATCGGACCGCAAAACTCTCGAACTTCCCTTTGTAACCGATGGGACGCTCGGTCTTAGTCGATCCCGCTTATCGGTCAATTTGCAAAGAATTCTATCTGAGTCCGTGTTTACGAGACTCCAACCGGGCTAATTGTTCTCTCCAGACTGAATTAGCGATTAGCCGGGATGGATCTCTCTGCCGTTCGTGGCTTGCACACCGTACACAGCTACGAGCAAGAAATCTGGTCAATTCCAACGAGCAATTTATGCGTTTATTTCATCGAGTCTATATTACAAGTTGAAGAACAATGGTTACAGACTTCATTGTGATGAAGCAAATGAATATTTTGTAATTCCATTAGCTTATCTTATCACTCCAATTTTGGAGCGACTGCAACAAAAAGATTTAGAAGACTAACCCGTTAAAAGAGAGAGTTTGTCAGTTATTAGATTTATACAAATATATAAATTTATTAAAATATATAAAACTAAAAAAACGAAGACAGTCTTGACTTAATAACTGTATCACTAATAAAATATAAATTTATCAAGCGTCACAATCAAAAAATACATCCAAACATATAAAATTCACTTTACTCCCGGCTTTATGAAAATTTGGGAATCAATTTTGCTCCGAATTTCATGTTGCTTTATATTTTTCGAAGAAAACGCGTATAGAATTACGTTGGAAGTTTAATAAGATTGACGTACATAGATGTTGTACTAATTTTGAAATATAAGTAATTTTCCTCTACAAACTCGTCTCGATTAGTATCCGATCAGAGGAACAATTTCGCAATAATGATGCTGATCGTGGATCTTGCTTGGTCGTGCAATCTTGAGGAAAAGTCGGCGAGAGCGACGGGAAACGCTTCTGATCTTCTTTCTTGATCGTCAATTCCTGTCGGTCGCTCTTATTTTGTGTACTCTTATAACACCCCCATCCATCAGCCACCGCGGCACGTAATATCCACGAGTGCACGCGCGCTCTTGTGTACACGCACGAACACGTATACTGTAATGGACCGAGCGGCAAAGTTACAGCTTTTCGATCAGGTTTTTTCGAAGTTCACCGGCGAGTGATTCTCGAACAACCATCTGCAAGTGATTTCCTTACAAAGTTGTTTTCTGACAAAAAGGGAGATGTATGTGCAACGAAATGGATGCACTAAAATGCGTGCCATTCACCGATGGTGGCAAATAAGTTTATGTTTCGCTTTCGCGAGGTTTGATGTCGGTTTTAGATTTTTTCTTCTTCTCTTTTCACTTTACAGAAATGTATTTTCAGAACATCCTTTCTCTCGAGGCACTACAAATTGATTTTTCACTGAAAACATTGCGTTTTGTTTATACTTAACATTTGTGCAAACTTGAAAATAATTTAGCTGCAATATTCTTTAATTAAAAAAAAAAAAAATAATAATAATAATAAAACTAGCTTGAAATATTTCGTCACTGTTTTATTGTCAAACTATCAACGATTAATGTTGACAGGGACAGATGCAGGTTTTATAAAACACGCAGTTTTGTTATGTGTACGAGATGCGTCGTTTGAATTGGTCACTGTGGAATAAAATCGTTAACTGGACGATTCACGTGTGGTGTGGAATTTATTCCGCGGAGCTTTTCCCACAACGCCCCGGAGGAATTAAGCGGGTGTATTGATGAATTTTTATCTGAGCCTGACGTGTCGATGAAGCGCATACCGTTGTAGTTTCGGTTTTCGATGGAATAAGATAAATTAAGCGGCGGCATGAACTAATCCGTCGCAATGTCCGAATATAACGTTGCGTTTTAGTTTTTTGCGGATCAACGCGTTTTTACTCGCCAAGCACCCGCGACCTGATCCTCGTTAATGTTATTATCGTCAATTTACGAAGTACGAAGGGATATGAAAAGATAAATACAAACGGAAATAGGAGAGGGCGAAAACACAAACGTAAAAGTAAAACACAACGCGAGCTGAAAATTGAAAGCGGAAAAATAGCGCCGAGAATAAAATGACTTCGACTGACAGACAGCAAGAGGGGAAAACGGTGATTTCTACAAACAGAAGCGACAAATATTTTTCGGCAGAATCAACTGCCGCCCAATGTGGGCTTCCATAACGATTCAAAATTTTATTTGTCCAGACGACAACGTCTCTCCCCGTACTCAACAATCAGCGACATTCTCACTTGCTCGTTTTCTCTTTATCTCCTTTTTCTCTTCCATTCTTTTTCTCTGTTGCTATAAATGCACTCTTCGGCGATTGCGAAATTTCTGTCTGCCTTGTCATCCCGATATTTACGCGAAATTACGGATCTCTTCTCGAAACTGAACGTCTGAAGTCCGGAAATCCTTGGCAGTCGTACAAATTGGCAGGCGGAAAACTTCTTTAATCTCTGGATGCTAGTCGGAGAGACCAAAATTGATTACAAAACGCGCATAGAAACTTTCAAACTTTCTTTTTAAACGCGAGAAAATGCGCACTTGTGCGGAATTCTGCGCAAACGTCACGTTCCCGATAGATTTTCGCATTGCGAACTGATGTTCTCGCTCACGCGAGTTGTTACAGATAACTGTTGGCAATTTCTAGCAAACAGAAGACACGGTTGGCTGGTAAATGAAAAAATAAACAAATTTTGTAATATAAATAAAAGCACTTCCGTTGTATTGTTACGCAACAGATACTGTTTATTTTTTATTATCCCAAATTGTTTTTATTATAAATAAACATTTTTGTTTCTATATTTGTTATATTTACGCTACTTATATTTGGTCAATCGCTTTTATTTTCGTAAAAGCTGTGTAATTTTGCTTTAAAATGTTTGTTAATGCAAAACGAAACATTACATTTCACGCTTTTACAACAAAATAATAAAACTACAAGTAACAAACTCTGTCCCGCAGTTTATAATTATTATTGTTCAACTTGTTTTACTTAATGTTATAATGTAATAAAAGAGTGCTCTGAACAGACACATACTTAAATAATTAAATTTATTTTAACTAACCATTAGAAAGATAGTTTAAACTAGATAGTCTTATTGTCAATACAAGCCAATATGATAGATGTACGTGTAAATATAATTTTTTAAACATGTAAATTAATACATATAGAAATTCAAATTGATTTTAATTAGAAAATTTAAGATACTTAATTTGCATCTCACGTGTATAAATTAATCTCACTATAAAATTTAAAAAACTTCTAGCCAAGGTTATCTTTTTTAAAAGAAGTTTTTTTAAATTTTATAAAAAAGTTAAATGGATGAATTTATATTTTTGAAATGCAAATCAAATATCTTAGAAAACTCATTGCTATCACGAACTTAAATTTGCCGCAAATTTGTTTTATTTCGAAAAAGAATATACCTACATTTATTTGTCAAAATGTAGAAAAATATAAAATCTCTGATAGTTTCAGCTGTCATCACAAATCTTATCTCTGTGCTCGCCGGATTTCCAGCGTTATTTCGACCGCATCTCCAGGTCGGGTTAGCTGATTAATTAATAACTCCTCCACATTCACTGGAGGATGACGTTTTGTTATGCGAGCGTGCTTTGTTGCACTGCGGTACCCGGCGCCGTTATTGCCGCGCTAATTCATCTGATCGGCCGTTTATTAGCATTACACTCCTAGAATGTAATTCCGTGTACTTGCCGTCCATTAGTGAGCGCGTGAACCTATTCAGCTATCGCGACAACATTACATTCAAACGTGCTTCGCACTACCATCGCGAATCACGTCACGTAGAGAGAAAGAACCGTAGTCTCCCAATTCTTCAAAAATAAACTGAAAGTTTATTGAAAAACTGACGCTTCTTTTATTTGATGAAACTTAATGAGTAAAAAGAATAAAAGTACTCTTATGTCCGAATTTGTTTTAATACACAGCTACAGAGAAAAGAATAGTTTTAGATTAGAAACGATGTGAAAACAACAAACCTGCCGCGTGTATTACTTAAAAATTACGCAACACTGCCTCGAGTTAAATCAACAATTAATCCAAATTACTTTTGTGAAAGTGATTACGCATTCATGTCGATCTGCGCCGAGACAACAACTCGCACTGTCCTTCATTCTCGGGATTTATGTTGGACTAAAAATCCCGTCGCAGCCTCATGCAGAATTAAGAAAAAGACCGCGCCGCAAAGAAATAAGCTCGACAATTCAACCTTCTACACCTTCTCCCGCCATTCGCCCAGAGGAAAACGAGCGTCATTAATCGCATCGCGGAAAAAGACCGGAAAGGACCTCTGCGACTGGCTTTTCCTTTTTGCCAAAGAAAGAGAGATCATGGAAGGCGAAAGGGAGAACGAAAATACAAAGGAGACAGAGAAAGATCCTGAAAAATGTCAAAAAAAAAAAAAAACGCGACAATGCCTAGGAAAATGCTGCGGCGTGTTGTCAAGGCGGCCTGGTTACCACAGACAAATAGGCTCGTGTCAGTTGTAAAGCGTACTTCTAGTTTCCCGAAACGTGCACCAACATATTCGAAACGTGCCGTTCCTGCGGGGATTTTCCTTTAGATTTGGCTCTTTAGTCACCGCAATGCCACGACCGTCAATGGGCGCAAAGCTATAGGAGATGTGCTTGTAACATCTCGATATCTAAAAATCTTTAATCGTCACAAACCGTGAAAGACACTTTAACCAAAAAAAAAAAGATCATCTCGTATAAATTTTTACGAAAATCACGTTAACAACATAAAGCGAAGACACCGAGATATAAAATATATCAATGTATTAGATATATATAATATAAAATGGAAGCATGTCTTTACTAAATACACATTACACACACACATACATATGTATGAAGAAGAAAAGTATTAGCTCGTCTTTGTCAAAATTTTTTTATTTTTTCCGTTCTCTTGTCGCATTTGCAAGTACGTGTATATTTCACATAGAGCTTTGAATTTATCGGCTGTCCTACATCCTCGCTCTATTCCTCCCTTCTATCTCCCTCGCAGGATCTTACTCCTGACCTAGCGGGGATCTGAAACATGCTAATGGAGTTTCGTGCCTCCCTATGGTGGACGATCGAGAGCCTGAGAGAGGTCGAGCTTCTTCTCGGTGGATGAGATTGCAGAAACTCGGGCCATTCGCTACGAGCAAAGTTCCGTGTACACGTTAAAGATATACAACGAAGAGTGATAAAAAATAAGCACTTCTTGGTGGAGTTCTCCAAGGCGAGAAACATCCCTGAGGATTCTAACTCGATAGTTCTACCGGTTCTACGTGACCCAAATCTCAATTTAATTCGAGTTACGCGTCTCAGAAATTTCCTCAATTTTCAAATTTCTTCGTATCTCTTCAGATTCTTATCTTTGGATTCTAAATTAATATGCGATATATCTATAAAACTTAATATTTTGTTGCTCATATTTTTATCATTTTATTGCACTTTTCAATTATACACAAGTAGATTAGAACTTCCACATCAAAAGTTTCTCGTAACGGAGAATATTTTGCCGCAACGTTATTGCAACACCGCGATGTTATCGCGCAGAGAGAACAAGCGCAATAGTCATGCTACTGAGAGACTTTAATATCGCGAAGGGTTATGCTGTTCCGCGGGACTTAAACGCTGAAGAGAATATCGCATCGTTCTTGACGCCGTCATTCGTTGATTATAAAGGAGAACTACAAATTTATTGTCGCGCTATACACATGACTGTCCTGTAAATTCCTGGAAAGGTTCCTTCCGCGACGCTACGTTCTAAACAGTCGAACAAATGACCGTGGAACGGATGCTCGTGAATCTTCCTGATTGCCTCGTCCTAAAACCGCCAGTCTGACGGTTTGGATCACGTGACCGACCTGCAATGATGCAGGGAAGAGAATGAAGGTTTGCGAAGCGCAATGTGTGAACTACGAACAATAGCCGGGGTACGAGGTGACTACGTTCATTTAGCGTTTAGGGAATTTTAATGACGTTATAGCTTGTTCCGACGAGAAAAGCGCCTGTTGCTGCTTGACGTATGTGTTGTACAACTCCGTAATGTTTATATGCTTTTGCGGAACAATCTCGCAAATTTATTTTGTCAATTAAAGATAAAACGCCGTTTTCATTTACTTCGTCGAGCTGTTCGTTTTTGTAAGAAACGATAATTTTGACGTATTGTTCGCGTACAGCGCGAACGTGTAATAAAGAGAAGAGTGATTCTATTAACGACGGAACAACATGTATTGTCAGTTTTACTTGATTTACACGTAAAAATAAATGCGTGTACGTGTTTTAAATACGTCACGCGCGCACGTCAAATTGAGTTGTAGCGCACTTGTAACATAATTACACAATACTAAATAATATCTATAAAAGCGTAAAGAGAGAAAGAGACAGAAAGAGAGAGAAAAGCAAAAAGAAAAAGTTTTGCTGAAATGACCATTTGAATAAAAATTTTGTTGGATGTCGTCCAGAGAGCCGTGTGTAGTAACCACGCGTGCACGCACAAAATGCGAGAAGAACTGCGTCTCTCCCTATTTTTTTTTGTTGCGGTCGCATTTGCATTCGAATGTCGTAATTTGAATATTTAAGCTGCATAGTCGCGGATTATTTTTTCGCGTTTCTGATGATGCATTTCATTTTGTCATTTATGCTTACGTTAAACAAATTCATAATAAATTAATACGCGCGCGTAGCGGATGTTTTGTGCGTTGTCCACTCTCGCTCGCGTTGCAAAATTACGAAATAAATTTACACATACATAAACGGCCACAAAAAGCGCGCTTTTACTAATATTTAATAATAACGTTCTCTTTTGTTTCTTATGTCTAATATTTTTACAATGATGATGTTGCTACAAAAATGACATTAAAATAAAAGCACGAAAAGAGTTTATAATACAACTAGCAGATCATTTTACAGTCAATATGATCCAATATGCTGAATGTATGTGCAAATATAGTTTTAAACGTGTAAATTTAATACACATAGAAATTCGAATTGATTCAAAAGATCGACCTTATTCAAAATAGATAATAAATTGCACATCAGTACACAATAGTCAAAATTAGATGATTATCTAATTAATTAATTAAAAGTAAATAAATCAAACATAAAATTTATCTAGAAAAAATCAATTTGTAAAAGTCAATAAAAGAAACAATAAAAAACAATAAAAATTAAAAACAAAAACATAATTGTCAAAAGAAATTAAAACTGAGAATGATGGAAATCAAATTGAATAAAACTCGAAATCAACTATACGAAACAATAACGGTAAACTGATCAATCAATTTCTATCGTTCAATATCAGACACACAACACAGCCACACAAAAAAAAAAAATTTCTTTGGCCTGGGGATCAGACCATGTTTATTATATGTTTTTGGGGTCGCTGAATCCGAATCCGAGGTCCATTAAACCCTATCGGGTCGGGGTTCCGCCATAACCTCAAAAAACACCATAATCTGAGCTCGAAACCCATATAATCTTTTGATTCAAGCCATAAACACAAAAACCAATTAGATAACCCCATCTTTTGGTAAACCTAAGTCTTCTATAAGATCATTCAACACCAATCTTGAGAATACTTCGATACGATAGTATCGCTATCTTCACTATCAGATTCATTTTCTTCAGCAGAAATCCATGTTTTCGTTCTAACAGAAGCACCA
>NW_018020584.1:1064712-1075066 GCF_002006095.1 Pseudomyrmex gracilis | reverse complement strand
TTTTTTTTTTTTGTGTGGCTGTGCAATTAATATCAAATTAGAATACATATGTGTTTGTTATATTACTTTGATAAAAGTTCTCGATATATATTGATGTAATGAAGTTTTTATTTTCATACTTATAGCAAAAGTAAGTTAGTTATATTTTTAATTAGTTATTCTTTTGTGATTAGGAAAAGTACTACGAAATATAAGAGATAAAACGAGATTTTATTCTGCGAACTCGTGACCTAAGATGCTGCTTGTCAATGTGAAGGACTACACGATCGAAGACATCGTTAAGAGATGTCGTGTCGCGCCGTTGGAATCTATCCAAGGCCGGTAGATTAATAGACGTCGGAGGGTCTGAAAGTTCCCGAGAAGGAACATCGATGAGCTTATGAGCTACCCCCTTTGGTTTCTTGAAGCCTGCCTCTCTCGATAATTAATCACAGCTTTCTAATTAGTCCAAAAATCGGTACCACGATTAATGTAACACTGAAATGTGATCCCTGACTCGAGTTTCAGCAATCAAGCTAGAGATATGATAATTCAAGATATTCGACAATAGAAGCGAGAATGATTACTCATTGATTATTACTCCCTCTTCATTCTTCGCGTTGCGAAGCGATTTTAAATTCTAATTCAATCCGCGGATGTATCGCTTTCCCACATTAAATTGCTCGTAGCCGAGAGGTTTGCTTATTCAAGAGTTGGCAAAAACACGTTAACACACTTTTTATTGTCATTAGAAGCTTTGCTTCCGACGAAACGTAATCTTAGATTATCTGTCTCGTAATGAAACGAATAACAACGCAGAGTTAAGGAAGATAATTATGTGAAATTTATATTTTGCACACAAAAATCGTTAAATGTCTTTATGACACGTGTGTATGTGTATAAAGACAGTTTGAGTGAGAACTTCTTTAACTATAATCGCGAACAATTTGCGCCGTACAGCGGTACGCGTGATTTGACTACGGCAGCATCGGTAATCGCGACAGGCGTCGTTTTGGCGACTAACTGACGCGCGATATCGATTCACGTGTGGAGAGAGAGACACGAATCCCGCGTGTAACGACACTTGCCTCAGGTTGGCGTAAACCGGCGGGATAATATATGTTCGAGGCGCACGGGAGAGACGATGGGGTTATCGCGGCGAGTTGTGGACGCGACGCAAGCGAAATTACAACGCTACACGTTCGGCAATTGGATGATCTTCCTCTCTCTCTTCCTCTCTGTCTAATAAAATACGCGCGAAAGAAGCTGTTTCACATTTGCGCTTTAATTAAAAGTCTGCCACGTTTTTGCACGCCGAATCACGCGTGAGCAGCAAACGTTACACACGTTCGTTTGTGATCGGTCGTTACTTCGCATTACTCTGTTTGTCGATTAAACAGTCGCGCATGGCCTCTTGTTTATTCATTGAAATATCTGTACGGCATACGTGTGCGTTGCGCTGTTAAAAGTCGAACAATGCGCGTACTTTTACGTCATCTTTAAGCGCCAAATAGCCCGGATAATTTTTGCGTCGACGATTTTTGTGTTCGTTTGTTAAAGCAATTAAATTTTGATTGGACTATCCTTTATCTATTTTATACGTGTGTCACAAATAAGCAGTTATAAAATTTTGATAATGCGTTTATTAATAATGATCTAGAGTCAACTCTCGTTTAACGTCGAGTTCTTATGTTTTTCGCGACTGCTTTTTTATTTATTTTACATCAAGTTTGGCTTCGTGAAGCATCACTAATTAAAGTCGCGTCATATTTTATACCGATCATTTCTCTAAGTCTCAACAGATACATGCGTAAATTATCATATCAAAGCAATTTCCCGTTCAATTTTCCAAACTGGCTGTTCGGACAAAAGTGTTTCTCGCGGATGGCTGCGCCCGCCTAACACGCGCGCGCTCGGAATTCGTTTTGCGCGCGTAAAATTAATTAAAACGCACAAAATAAAAGTGATGTCCGTGCGCTTTCCGGTTCCCCACGAACCAGCAGCTTCGTGTTCGCGCTATCAAAGCACTTTGTGGTCGGCCACGATGCCGCAATTATGCTCGGGTCGGCCGCAAGTACGAGCTTTGCAAGCTACGATCCAACATGTACGACATAGTGACGTTTTCGTCGGTCTGTCAAGAATAATTAACGAAAATTTGTCAAGACCCCCGTCACACCCCCTTTTATTGTCACCTCTTTTTGTCGGGGCCAGACACGTATCTTCTCGCGCCAAAGCAATTGCCGATAAAACTTTTTACGCTCGTCATAAACTTCACACCGCAAACGCCAGCGGGAAACATATCGGCGCGTGTCGTAAAGAAACACAATGGAATATGATTCGAAGCATTCATCTATAGAAAATGCTTTATATTTGTTGGTATCTTAAATATTTTACAGTAGGCCGTTTTCTTACACAATTTAAAAGCAATTTTTTCAATAAAATATTGTGACACTAAACTGGTCTTTCGCATTTTTAAGATATTGAGAAAAATGAGAAAATTAAAAAACATTTTACTTTACAATACATAGTACATACAACTTTTTTCTAATTGTTATATTTAAATTTTATCATAGTCTATTAAATATAATATAAAATAGGAAAATATCTGTGCACGCGTTCTGTTTAATTCACTTATATTGTACACGTCTGTGTATCTGGCATTTTAATTTAATTTTCTATAAAATGTAAATATTACCGCGCAAAATTGTATCATTTGTATTTATATGCAAAAAGATATTTCATTAAGATAATTTATTTCCATTGGACGTTATTAAAAGAAATGGCGCACAAAATCGACTAACACGCTTGCAGTCGGAAGTGGTGCGGTAATTCATTATCGATTAATCATTGGAAATACCAACGAATGTAGCATTATATTCGCGTTGCCATTAACCACTTGCGGTAGAAAGACGTGCCACGCACGTCGAGATGCTTCAGTTCACTGGAACGCCAGCGACGTGTTCCACACGTCGTCAGGCGATTGTTGCAGAAAGAAAAATGACGTGCGTGGCACGTCAACTGTGACGCATTTATTTATTAATAAATAAATTTAGTATTCATACATATGTAATTTTATCATCAGTTGATGCGCGTTCTGACACGCGCAACTGTGAATTTCTTTGCACCGCAAGTGGTTAATATCGATATCAGCTTTTGCGATTAACGCCGATTCGCGACAGATTATATTCAATTCATCTATTCGCAGAATCGGTATTTCGTGGGAAAGTAATTTACCCCGCAAAAATATGTAAAAAAGGAACTCGCCTTTTCTCTCTACTCTACAAAATCTCTACTCGTTTTTATTTTCTTACATTAATGCCATAGAACACGGATACGACAATATTTTATAAAATCCGAGGGAAAAACGTTGCTTTGTAATGCTAAGAAAAGTAAAATTGCTAAAATTTGGATATTACAATTGTAAATACACGCAGCCGATCGATTTTACAATACGAACCAATGCTGCATGTAATACGTGTAAATGTATTTTTAAACGTGTAAATCGATACACGTAAAGATCCCAATTGATATCAATTCAAACATTCATCTGAGGTACTTAATTTGCATCTCAAATATATATATAAATTATTTTTCTATAAAATTTGAAAACCACTGAATATCCAACAAGATTATAAACTATCTGCTTTTGTTGAACATTTAAATTTATTATAAATATTTGTTTTTTTCTTTTATTAAATATAATTATGTTTTTTAATTAAATACATATCATTTTTACATTATGTGTGTGTGTGTGTGTGTATGCATATACATAAATATTTAATGTTAAATAAATACACTAAGATATTATCGTCTAGAGTAAAGAGAATATCAGACTCTGAAACAATTTTCTATCTCTCAATATGATGTATATCATCAATTGCACACAAATAGAAAACAGTGAATGCGCCATGCGCAACTTTAAGGCGCCGCAAGCTGCCAAATATCTGGCACCGTTTTCCACGGCGACACGAGTCGCCAGAAGAAACCCTCTCCCGAGGATGGGCGACGCGGTGGTGTGTTCGCTTGGGTGTTTCGAGGCCGCGTAGTAGGGAGCTTGCGCCTAGCCAGGCCGACTGGCTCGAGCTTGCGAGCTTTCTAGCAGCAGCCAGTCGCCGGCTGCCGGGCCACGACCTCGCATCAGCCCGTTCGCTTGTTCGTTCGATTCGGTGCTGCGCGAGAGAACTTTCACAGATCCACGTTTCTCCGCCAATTGTTCCGGAGCTTGCGTTCGAGCTTCCAATAAACATCTGCAGTCTCTGTTTCATCATCAAGAAAACTCTGTAAAAAAGAAAAGCAAATTCTGCGAAATTTTTCAATATGTGAAAATTAATAAAACGTCCGCGAAAGCTTTTTACGTAAAGTGTATTTAGTGATTGCAAAATCATCTGCAGTCACGTTTGCTGCGCTTGTTTGTGAATTCGTTCAATGAATTTGTCTGACTCGATTGCTGTGGTTCGCTCCAGCAATTGTCATACAAACGTCAGGTGTGCGTGAAAATTTCTTTCACTGCACGAGCGCGTTTTCCAGAGAATCGGATACAAAACTGCGAGAGCGAAATTTGGACGTATCGAGAGAATTTGTGTCAAGGATTGCGGTGTAGAAGGTCGAAGGTCGGGGTCGGGTGTGAGAATTGCCTCGTGCGAGACAAGTGACGCCCATCGGTTGTTTTTCCGAAGAACTGCGGAGTATGGCGGATGGGTGACAGAATCCACCTGCAAACTGAAGGTGTTTTTCAGCATCGGTGGGACCATGTGAGGCTTCGACCATGAGGGTGAGTGGCGATTACAAAGTTTTTTTAAATAATTGGTTAACGAGTCTTTAACTGTTGATTAACTCGATGTCTCAAAAAGTTTTGCATTTTAAAAGTTCAAAATAAACAAACTCAAACTGTATAGTATTTGTAAACATTTGGTCGGAGAGAGATATTAAAATTTACAATATAAATCAATTAATATTTTAACGAATACACTACAGACAATATTATTTTACTTTTAGAAAGCTTACTGAAATGTTTTATGTATTTTAAACTAATATCGCCGATTGCAATATATATATATTGCAATATTATGTTGTGCGTTTGTACACTTAAATTCAAATACTTATTAATTTTGTAAAGTATTTTATATTTATTTTTATTTACAAACATTCTTTTCTGCATTTGATTACCAAAAATTATAATGTGTTGTTATCACCATAAATATTCAGCAGTATATGTAAAATTTTTAACATCGATCAGTTATTATAAAAGGCTTTATAAATTTGATCTTTTTATATCAGAGATTTTTATGATACAGTTTTAAGTGCCCGCGATATGCGTAATTATTAGTTCATACCTTTATTTTTCTACTGGCAAAACCATCGCGCGAGTATATCGTCGCAAAATGTGTACAGAGTGAATGGGTAGAAGTTGCAATTGCAATTTCTATTGAGCGAGCACATGGCGCGCACATTACAGCTTTCCACCTCTTTAAAACAATTTCAATTGTTTCGTGCTAACTAATCTCCACATTTAATAATCTCTACGATTAATTAACTGAATGGATTGTCGGTAGTGAATTATTGGAAGTAAAATCTATAGCCTATATTACAGTTGGCTAATATGTGCACATTTATCTAGTGCATATCTAAAAAAAGATATATAAGCATAAACAATCTATATTCTTCCTTCCTTCAATATATGTATATACAAAGTGTTTGAAACTCTTTGACACAGCTGAAAGGATTGGATTATTTGAACAGAACAGAAAAATTTTAAAACAGAAAAGTTACGCGTCATTTTGCAAAATTTACAATGGTTATTAAGATATTAATTAATTAATTAATATGAGCACGTGGAAAACGATGGTCCAAACTTTAGGTGTATAAAATCATGTGATTTTCAGGAAATCAATACATGACTATCAGCTGATGGCAAGAAGCCATGCCACACATAATTACTCCATCTCTCGTTGCTAAGAGATTACACGAAGTAAGCAATTTTTCTTTACGACTAAAAATCACATGATTTTTATATACGCCGATTTTCTCGCTCATATTAACTAATTAATACGATAACAATTGCGAATGTGCAGGACTTTTTCATTCAGATTGACCTCATTTATCTTCACACTTCGGCCTTCGTCAAAAAGTTTCTTTTTAAGAAGACATTCTATGTAAATAAATTGAAAAACTGTATTTCAACAGATGCTCCTTCCAGAAATTTTACACAACGACCCCTAAAACTTTATTCTAAAGACAAATAATGGTTCGTCTTTAAGTATCTTTGGAGCAATTTGCCGTCAAATAAAATGTTCGAATGCGACAAAACTTGTAATAAGGAATGATTTAAGTGACAACGGATTAAAGTCATCTTGGGAATTACAGTAGGTTAGCTCTCCGGTGCTGTCGACCCCGTGATACCAACGCCATAATACCCCTGGGCGAATTTTCATCTATGGTAGTTGGAGCGCAACGTGGCATAACTTCTACTAACTTAGTTGACTCAAATTGGGTAGTGTCCCAGACTGTAGCACTCGGAAATGACTTAATCGATGACGTTCCAGTTTTGTGTCATTTTAACGACCGCTCTGTAATAATTATCAAAACCATTCCGACAACTGGCTACTGTAATATTATTTAGAATTATATATCTTCTGATATTGCGGAAAATAAAATCTCACACATAACAAAATTCTATGGGATGCTTAATTAAGTCTCTTCGATGAATCACCACTCTGGAGCCTATTAAAAGATGCACACGGCGATAAACTCGGAAGCTCGTAGCTAGGTAAGTTCGGTCGCAAACTTGGATGGTAAATTTTATTTGCACCGCTAACACACGTTGGTACTTGCCAAAGATTCTCCTCTTGATAGTTTCGGACGCAGGTTAAAAAAAAAAAAAAAAACCTTTCGAGTGACATCGCGTACTTTACTTTAAGCTCCAGTTGGCGCGAGAAATTTCGGAAAGTTCGGGACAGGTGTCGACGAGAAAAACCGGAACATCTCCTAAGATAAATTGCACTTTATGTCCGACGAAAAAATCTGCTTTTAGAACTTTGAACGATGACTCAAACTCCGAGTATATGATTTTTTTTGCGTCGTAAGCATATTTGTATAACGTAATTTTGTTGCAATTAAAGTCTAATTGACGTAAGTGTGAAATCTTAAGTAAGAAGGAAATCTTGCTTGCTCTTTTACTAATTCGCGAATGAAGAAACAATCGGAAAATGAGAGATACGCCGCTAAGAAGTCGTCAATTAAGATCGTAATCAGCGACTGTTCTCAGACTTTGGTAAATGTTGGAGTCTACGAGCTTTCCTTGCGCTTCGGGCTTGATATTTATATTAGCAATGCAAATTGTGTTGCTGTAAGTGTATGGGGGATAGAGTTGCAACAACCAACGAAGCACGACATACCATGAGCGTTTACGTAAAAATGAAATTAACAGACACGCTTGTAGCTATTGTTTATGTTTGTATATTAAACGTGTCTTCTCACTTCAAACATAATAAAATTACAGTTTTTAATAAAAGCAATTTTTTTTATCAGTTTAGCTTGAGACAAAATGAAACTCTTTAAACTCGTTATCAGCAAAAATTGCTTTGTCTTTTAAAAAAAAAAAACTTTTACTTGTAGATTTTTTCTTTGTTTAGAGTACATTATTTGCCAACGTACATACTTTCAAAGAAAACAGCCGAAAAGCGCAAACGCAAGCGATACGCGTTTTCGGTGCTGAGCAATGCAATACTGCTTGCTCAGTGGAATTTTGGAAACTTTTCGTTTTTAGTAACAATTATCTTTTCCAAGAGAAAGAAAGAAAGAGAAAAAAGAAAAGGAGGAGGAAAAAAGTATGATTGGAATAGCATTCAATTCCAAATAGAAGTGTTGTGCAAGAATGTAATATTTCTAGCGACTGTACGTAATTGAGCTGTAAATACACTACTATGTCACAAAAAATATTTTCCATATATTCAGAAAATAACTAATTTGTTTTTGTTTCATGTTATTAAAATATTAAACAAAACTAAGCTTATTTAATGTTGATTTAAACTTATTTTATTATTAAATCACATTATTTAAATAATTTAAAAACAAAATTATACAAAAAGTTAAAAATAAGATAAATGATAGAAATATGTAATCTTTTTCTATTCTTATATTCTCGATTAAAATATTTAAAATATTAAATTATATTTAATCAATGCTGCATTATCTTTTTAAAATAAGCAATTTCATAAATTACAACGTTAAATAAATAATTGCAATAAAATGCGTTTATTAAAAGTATATACGTAAAATGTGTAATACTCATGAATATATTATAATTTATATATAGAACTCGTTAAAATTATAAAACCGCAACATCCATTGACGGTTTTATTTTATTATAATAAATTTATATATTTTTGGCGCTTAAATGTGTATGTGATAACGATGAGCTTATTGGCTTTATCGACTTTTTTCCTCACATTTTACAATTGTACATAAAGCGCGATATTATTTTTTTTATTTTTAAAACTTATAAATAAATGCATAATATTAATATCTGAAGTAATTAGATTTATAGACCTCCTATATAAAAAAAATCCATGTGTACCGCGAAATGCGCGTTTCGGAGTCGAATCTATCGCATTTATTGTTGCCTTTTTTCCGCGTTGTCAATTGGTTGATTGATCGAGTCAAGTCGAGTCAAATCGGTAACATCGAGACAGTAAATAATGACAAAAAAGCAATTTTGACAGTTTGTCCTATGTGGAGAAAATTAAAAATGTGTGACTAAAGTAAAGTCACGTGACAGGAAAGAGTAGAAAAACAACACGTGACTAAAGTAACGTGACTGTAATTTATATTATATAATATTGTATAACATTAAATTATATATATATATATATATATATATATATATATATATATTATACATATAATTTATTATATATTTTATAATATTATACTTTATATTGTATATTATATACATACATTGTATGTATTATATACATACTACGTTAAAGTCACTGACCTCGACCGCGCGGCCTTGGCGGGGTCACTGACCGCGGCCGCGCGGCCTTGGCGGGATCATTGACCTCGGCCGCGCGGCCTTGGCGGGGTCATTGACCTCGGCCGCGCGGCCTTGGCGGGGTCACTGACCTGGGCCGCGCGACTTTGGGGGGGGTCACTGACCTCGGTCGCGCGATCGCGGCGAGGTCTCTGACTTCACGTGATTACGGTATATATATATATACATATATGTAGAAATATAATTGCATATGAAAAACTCACGTGTTGTGCTAGTATTTATAAATTTCGAATAATCAGTTCCTTTTTCGCAAATAAGCAGCATAACTTCACTATATTCAATAGTAATGTAACATCACACATGTCAAAAGTAGATACTCTTAAATCAAGAAGAACACCGTGTGAGTTTTACCGTTCAATAAATTTGAACGTGTATGTCAGCAGTTTAGATGGAGTTTGGTTAATTACTGCGAAACTCGCAAACGATCGATTAAACAAAAAATGTAACGCGAAGCGTGATATATCGGGCGCAAGGTAGCAGCACGTATACATATGTCTTCTGTATGTATCGTACATGAATAAACGTTCAAACTGTAATTGAGCAAGACGCGGATAGAGAACAGCAAAAGCCGGAGTATTAGCTGTAACACGTAACTTGCATTTGTTGTTACAAAGCACTTTTTACACATGATAGAAAAACGCATTTTATCGACAAGTAAAATTAAAAATTTTGTAATAATGTTAGGTCAAATTTTCAGCAAGATAAAAAAATAAAATTTGATAGACGTCTACTAATAAAAAACGAATTTTTATTTTTACCTTTCGACAAAGAATCATATTTTACCATTTTTCGCACTTATTTAAAATCATCCTATACACGTATGCTCTGAATTAAAAGGCGTTCATGAAACGGACACACTTCGGAAAATGATCACGGCGTATTATCATTTTGTAACATCAAAGAGTAACGTTTTTAATGTTGTTACTACTATATACGAATCAATATCTGTGATCTAATCCTTTATTTAATAGCGGCGAACATTTTGGTTATTAATAAATGTAGAAAGAAAGAGAGAGAGACAGAGAGAAAGAGAGAGGTGTGCAATTAGCACAATGACCAATTCATGTAATTTCTAGAGAGAGAGAAAGAGAGAAAGATAGAGAACGTACTATATATATGTTTATAAAAAGAAGGATTTCTATAATATTTGCATAAAATATTTGTATTTTAAATGCACACAGTTTCTTTGAACAAATTTTAACGAGAAATTATATTAAAAAAAAAAGATATTTTCGTTTTACGTACTGTTACGTCCTGGGGACTCCACGGGCCCCTTTTTCTTGCAACGTGACGCGCCGACATACAATAAATTCCTTTTTTTTT
>NW_018020584.1:1050105-1059874 GCF_002006095.1 Pseudomyrmex gracilis | reverse complement strand
CAAACTCGCTCGACTCTCTCGCAGCAGGACTTCCGTGTCCACTGTAGAGAGAGAGATATGGAAAACGACGCGTTTACTGTTGCGTCACACTACAGCCCGACCGTATCCATGGGCCAGGACGTAACAGTACATAACGTATTTATTTTAGCTGCAAATTTAAAACGTCAAAGATGAACAAAACAACAACATGCAACTTGTAAAACTGGTAGAAACTTCAACGGGAAAACAAAAATATTTTATATATAACTCTTGTTTTACAAATAAAGTATTCTTTACAAAAATACAGAAGGTATGCGTACGTGTGTGCGAGAGATCGACAGAGATGAATAGTAGTACATGTACACAAAGGAGCATTTGACAGCCTGACCGACAAGGGGGAAATTATTGACGACTCGAATCGAGAATGGTCGTGCGAGCGGGCGATTCGTATGATGTTGACCGTTCTAATTATGTATTCCCTCGATGATCGAAATTCCCGTTTTCCATCCGAGCGACCAATACCCGAGCACCCGTCCGAGACGAGACACACTTCGGCTACAGCAGCGGTTCAAGCGAAACATCTTGTATCGCTCTCGTTCCCATAAATCGCCAACGGGGCGCGGCGGTGATATCGTTAGCATATGTATTGCGTTTTACTCGCGTTAGTATTACCGTCGCCGTGGACCGCACGGCAGTTTTACCGTCGGACACGTAATAGAGGGAGGCGTAACATGCGGCAAACGCGTCGTAAAGGAGACACGGCGCGCGCAGGAAGCACCTGAAGCGAGAAACCGCTGCATAAGGAAACCGCTACATGTACGTCGCAAAAGATCGTCTTAACAAAGCGCAAAATCAACTTGCACTTTGAGATCAATCGCAATCAAACGATTGTCGTTTCGGCTCGCATCTTGTTTAATATTTGTAACTATATCGCGCAAAAGATAAACTTCGAACGCTAATTCAATCAACAAGATAAATACGAGTGCGAGTCAAATATGTAACTTCGAATTATTAAGTTTTATCGGATATTTGGCCAAACCGATCTTTGATCTCGCGGCAAAGCAACGAAGAGAAGACGGTCGATTATTAGTCTAGAGCGGTTGCAAAGAGTAAGCTGCAAATTGGGAAACTTTGAAATGCTCACCGTTTGCCGCTCGCGTCAAAGTGTTCTTTCGAACGATCGGAAACATCACGTACTCGACGAAAACTATTTTCAATTTACGGAATACTTTGCAAAATTCTTTCCAATAAACAATCATTCCGCGAACTATTTGTGCTGAAAGAAAGTTCTAACTTTTTCATAATTGTGAGGCATTTTCTCTTTTTGTAAAGCTCTCTGTGCAATCTTTCCAAACAGCATACAAAAGTTCGAAAGATGTAAAAATATCTAAACGATAACTGAAATAATTCGAACGTTTTTGGAACGTTTTTTAAAAATATTTTTCGAATTTTTTGCTGTCCCGCGAATGCGTAAAAACATAATAATAAATAATTAAGCTTGTGAAAAAAATTTCAGATATCAAAACAAATGCAATATTTAAAAAAATAGTCTTGTAATGTTGCAAACACTTTTTTTATCGTTCAATCTAATGCAACAGTATAAATTATAAGTGCAAATATATACTTATTATCACACAAGTGCGCATTTTTGCAGCGTCAAGAATCGCTTAAGCCTTCATTACGCAACAGCAACAAAATTACATCCGCAACACCTGCGATCTTATATAAATTACATTTCTGATTGCTCTGTTCTGGCGTCCGTGAGCGAAACGATATCTTCTGCGTCTAAGTTACCGGCGAATCCGTGGCGCGCGCGGATTCTGTAATACTGTAATAACTCACAAATCCTACTTACGACAAAATCCGACCCAGCATCCGATCGCGCGGCGTGGCGCGGCGTTCCATCTAGAAACCGCAAGTAATTTATTTGGGTTCGCGAGCGCGAATAATCATTCAGACTCTTGCGAGCGCGCGCATGCGCTTGGGCGCGGCGCGTTTTCATAATCCTCTTACATTTTCGGCAAATTGGGTCGCCGGAAATTATACGTTGTTATATTCGCGGTCGGCCATTCTGTCGCTACATTGTCGCATCGAACGTTCCGACGCGAATCAAAAGTGAAACCATTATGCGCGACGAAACTTTCATTTCATTTCGCATAATGCTAATTGACAAGCATCCGAAACGACGCATAGATAGCGACGATACTGTTACATTGCTGTTGTCGAGTTTCGTCTGTCAGAAGAACAAATGTCAAACGCTAGCTCATTATCGCGCGTAGTCTTTACGCGACAGCTCATCAAAGTAAACACTCTGAGTGATTTTTGACGATGCGTCGCACTTCGATTATTGCAATGAAAAAAAAAGTTTAGCAAAATTTAGAAGTTGAGCGAATATATACGTACATGTACTATATCGCTAAGTTTGATTAAACTTGGAAATTTGGTCGCTCGGAAATTCATTTCACATTTATATAACGGTTGTTCCTTTCCGTTCACAATTGCAATTTAATTTCACGGTCTTAAGAATACTGCGGATCGAAGCTGCTCTGACTGGCATCGATTGTTTTTTTCTCTCTCTTCCTTTCCTTTCCGTTTGATTATTTGATACCGAAAAAGTCCCTGACAAATCCGAAAAGCGGGCGCGGATAATTGGGTTTGCCAACTTGAGAAGCTGTCGTTCGTACCGAACTTGCCGATCGTCGCGATGGATTTGCATGTTTAATGTAATCACGCTAATCGAGTAAAAAGATTCGGGCGTGCGAACGCGACGCGTGGGAGGAGCCCGGTGGGAAGGGATTAAGAGATGCCCGCGTTACTTCTTGCGAAGTATCCTGTAACGAACTCAGGCGCGGCAAAAGTTTTCGCAGCGTCTTATAAGCGACGCTCGAGCGAAAGCTCCATTACCATTCATGGCGATCGGAGAGCTGATTGAAGAGTTACTATAAGCGTCGCTGTACCTTCGGAACATCGAGGAAATGAAAAACGAGAAAACTTGGGATGATATAATGTTTTGCGATCACTTTTATCTCTCGTTTAAAACGATCAAACATACCGACAACATACTGTATTTCAGTATTGTAATATAGCAGTGAAGCCTGAAATGGACATATGAAAGAGAGAGAGAGAGAGTTTGGTGTTGCGCGGACTATCAGCACGTGCAGCGTGTGTGCTAAACTTGTAAGTGTAAATATGTTAGCATGTAAAATGTCACGCGTGTCACAATTTACAATCTGCGAGCTGAGGTCAGCCAAGAGTTTTGTCGCACATATTAACGGTCACGGCATTCTAAATGATTTATCATCGAAACGAGCACAGGAAATGGCTCTTTTTGCCGCCTTCGTGAAAAAGTAACAATATTATTTCAACTCGCACGTATAAATAGAAAGAATAAACAGATGTGTGTGTGTGCACAAAACGGAAGCGTCACACAATGCTATTGTGTGTGTCGGGATTACGTCTAAACATAAGAGAAGAGAGAGGGCACGAGTACATAACCCAGTTTCTTTCCACTCTGCATATCGTATATCCTATTGCGTGGGTAAATTCATACTTTGTGCTCTCAACATAATGAGAAGTTGTTTATTCGTGAAACATTGAATAATAATGTGCGTATGTAATCACATGCGCGCGTTTCTATTGAAAAATGCGAGACACGCTGAGATTCAGCTAAATAATTGCAAAATTAATTCCCCGCATATCGTTACTAAAGAAATACGTAAGGTAAATTTTCTGTAACTACATTCTCTCTTACTACGCTTTTGTTTTGGTTTTTAATTGTGTTAAAAAGAAGACGCAATTATATGCGTGGAAAAAGATCGGTTTAGGATAACATATTGTAACTGTAGTCTCGGCACAAAAATATATATATATTGTTATGACATTCTGCAAGACACATATTTGGAATAATAACATTTTGTAGGAGCAGTAAATAGAACTTTTTGTTATTGACCAATAAGCCTTCAAAAGGAATTGATATAAACAATTTTCTAATATTTTATCATTTTTTACACTCTATAAAATACTCTGTTAAACAACGTAATTGCATAAAATTGTAATCTAAAATAGTTCTCATTTAAAAAAAGAAATCACACACACACACACTTTATTAATTTTATCAATTTCAATGAATTAAAAAAGAAAAAATTGTTTCGATTATTAGTATAAACGCATACGTTGGTAACGCGCGATTCGATTACAAGGTGTTTCTGTTTCACGGTTGCAAAAAACGGTGTGAGGAAAAGCGAGATTCGTTCCCCGATGAAATATAAATTTCGGATCGCGCTGAGAGTGAATTATGGACGTGCTGGGAAAAACGGCTGACCGGTGCTTTTTCCATTAAAATGTTTAAATGATTTAGCGGACGCGCGCGCGTATACGGCCGCAAAATATTTCCTCGTAGTCGCCGGGAAAGGAAAAGGAAGACGGGGGTTGAAAATAACGAATGCGACACTAAATGGAAAGGTATAATATCCGCGCGCGGGGAGCACCATTTTTAATTTCGCGCCTCTAAAGGACTCGATTGAAAGATATAGAAGCGTTCAAGCCAGCAAGCGCGCCGCGCGGCTTAGGCGGAAAATAACAAAGAAAAAGAAAACTTTCGTATATATCAGGAGGAAACGAGATAATGCAAATATCCCATTCCGGAGTAAATTATATATACTTAAATTGACGGCCGTGTTTGAAAAATCGAGCGAGGTTACGATCAAGTTTGCCAACAAACACGATTGAAAATGTAAATGCAGCTGGTGCAGCTCTCGTCCCATTCGTGGAAATTAATTTTCCTTGAAAAAAGAAGTGCTGGCAATGCGTCTTTATTGTAGTAACGAGATTCTCGTTGAACAAACCAGTTTAAAAATATTCGAGAATATTTGCAAAAGGATATTGTGCTGCACACAATTCATTGATTAATATATTCTAGATATGGTATATTGTATGTGTCTACGTATTTACATTTGATTTTATTGTCTCTCAGTTGTTTTTGAACAATCAGCAAAACAAAAATATTTTCTGTGCGTTTTATAGAATTAATGAATGTATTAAAAATACAAAAAGAAAAAAGAAGTAAAACATTAATGCGATTTTTATCGGTCACATATGTGAAAATCGCTTATCTATTTCACATAACACACACACACGTACATATCATAAAGGTTATATCATCGTACTTCAAAGTGAGCGAAAAAATTTGCGTAATGAATTGCCGCCGGGGCGTTACAGCGGAATGCAATTCGGAACGAGAAAGTGCCGAGCAAAATGAAACCAAGGAAATAGACGGATGAGTAAATAAAAATAAAAGGATATCGAGGTGTCAAAGAGAACGATGTGTTTGCATAATATATGAAAATTTCGAAGTCATCCTCTCGGGGAATCCCGGACGGGAACGAAGACTAGGCCGAGAAACGAAAAAGAGAGAAGCGAAAGATGGAAAGGTCAGAGTGGGATGCACTTTGGCGGAAAGAGGTCGGAAAATAAGAAGGATCCGCAGGTCACGGAGAAAGCAAGGCGGCAACTGTAGTCACTGAATTTCCGGGATTCTACCGGCCTCGCTCCTGGCAAACCGTCGTCGTCTTTCTGCGCGCGTCTTTCAGTCAGCTTGTTTCAAAAAGTTGCTTCTTATTTATTCATGAATTACACGACGCATCAAAGGCGGACGCGCTGCGTAAAAATATACCGACGGAGAAACTTTCCATCCGTCGCGGAAAATCCGATGTTATCCCGAACTAGAAGTTCTCTAGCAGGATTAACGGATTGATCGACTTTCGATTGCACACGCCCGAGAGATACCTCGCCCGATTGGGAACTTTTAAGCGCGGTTGTAATTGAACGAGACACACGATGTATCGCGCACCCACCGCAGTGCGGGTAATCCCCGCTGTGATTAAACGTTACGTATTAAATTGAAGACGCGAGTGTTAATTTTCCGGTTAATATTCTTGAAACGAAAATCGTGACTGAATCAACAACGATGACGATGCATAGCACGACACAAGTTTATTGTACATCAAAGTAAGTCTGGTCAGGGAATCTGAGCAAAATCAATAAGCACATTGGCTGTATCGGTATTCGACTGAAAAATTCATAAAGTAAAAAATAAGTCCTTTCGGATATGCATGGGATATGTCTTTGACCTTTGAAATGAAATATTTATGAATTATATCACTTGTGTAGTTCTAGGTTCTGAATTTTATATACATTTCTTTTTTTCTCTCGGTGATATAAACACAAATCATATACAATATATATGTGTAAGGAAGAATCATTGCAAACGGCGAAATTCGAGTTTTATATGTATTATTTTCTTATATTTTTTCAGATTTACCGACTGATAATTTCACGACAAAACTGTATGCTTGCACGATTGTCAAAGTGACAAACGTTACGATTCTCACCTTTGCGATGTTTGTTGTTTGCCGGTTGACGACTCAACCGACAATTTTGAAGCAAAGAAAACACGATAACATCGCCGAAAACCGAGGTGATGAGAAAAAGGGCTTGCGGAGCCAGCGAGAGAGAATACGTAGCCGCCGACAAGAACGGATTAAGAGACGCGAGAGATCGAAGCGCGACAGATCAAGTAGAGTCGAACTATTAATTGCTTTCGTGTATCACTTTCTCAAATAAATTAATCAATACACTTTTTCCTTAAAATAAAGTGCGTCAATTTAATCTTAATATCCCTACATATGTATATATATAAAGAGATCATTTCTTTCCTACGTACATTCCAAATATGAATATTTACTTTAATATTTCTTATCAATGGCACACGCGATAGTAATTTTCTACGCCAATGGCGCTCTTTTTTTAAGGTTTACAAATTGATTCTGCGCGATTTGGACACTCCGATTACTTTCGCGTCTTTTGTGAAGGACGACCTCATTCGAGGTAATCGAAAAGTAGAAATAGATCTTCAATCTCTCGGTCTTGAGACCTTCGCTGACCCCGGCTGCATCTCAGAATCGAGAACGGCGCTGCGGTTTCAGCGTGATGCGAACCCCGGGGCGACCTCGAGATTCACGGCACGTCGAAGGACTTAATTCGCGAAACGTCCAGAAAGGCGGTAAGCATGAATAATCGTCATGCCACGTTCCTCCGGTTCGCCTCAAGCGACTTTTGCAGGCTTCGGCTGTTCCAAAGCGGCGGGGAAAACCATCTATTACGGATCATTATCAAGTCTCGATTTATAATCCCCGCGAGCATGCGAGCTCCCAGACGGCTTTCCGGAGCTTTATTAAGCGATCGATCGATTCTACAAACTGTATCGCCCATTGAATCGAGTCACTTAAGCACTAATATCAGGAAGTTTCTAAAGAAGCAGAAGTTTTTCAATTAAGTAATTAATTCATATTAACCTCTATATATATATACATATATATATATGTTTTTTTTTAACTATAAGTCGACGTATTAATTTTCACATAGAGTGACAAAATAGGTCAATAGGAGCGTGAATACGGTTGATTGTGTTGTTAATTCTTTATTGTGTGGAGAAGTTACAACTCATTAGATCATATCAATTTTCATTGATATTTTGTGGTCTACATTGAAAAATACTTAAACATAAATATGCGATGTGTTTTCGTATCACATGCATATTTAATTACATATTAAATATTTTACGAAGACTTCAGATTTCTTTTCTTCTCGTTTTCTTGTTTTAAACAGAAACTCAGGTAAAGAAAGAGTAATGGAGTAAAAGATTCACAAGAATTACTAACCCGTATAAAAGTTTTTTTCCCGAGGTCTTCGACATTGCGGGAACGAAACTCAATTATTTACGACCGTGCGCGCTACCGGTGGAAATGTTCCCGCGTTAAAGTTTCACAGCTAATCTAATGAAACTACGCGGCTCTCATCAAAATCCTACGAATTATATGTTATTGTCTAACCGCGAGCTTGTTCCTGTTTTATATAATGTTTGCGGGGAAAGAGAGGAAAAGAGAAAGAGAGAGAGAGAGAGAAGCTGCAGAAAATTTAATATTATTCTTGTCAATGTGTAATGCGACACACAAGCCTCATTTATCAAACTACAAATTAACGTACTTGTTTAAATACACGAGTATATGACATTTCTAATGTGTTGCGAAACCATCCATTGTGATCCATTACCTAAACTCGGAGCCAACAGCAAGCTGGAACGACGGAGCAGCTGCGTCAACGGCAGACAGCCTAATGAAATCTGTCTGATATTTATTCCAACCTAATTTGCGGCGCGAGAAAGATGACGACTAACGCAAACAACGACAGTCGCCGCTAATTTGGAAAATTTATTTTGGCGTAAATTACTTATTACTGTTGGGAGATATATTTCTATGCATATTAAAGTGTAATCTCGAAATGAATTTAAGGGAAAAATAATTACTGCACATACACCTAGCGTGTACATATTAATTTATATCAGTCAGAAAATTTATCTATTTAAATTTTCACTCACTAGTAAAAAAAACTGTCAATTGTCAGTGAGACTTAATGTCTCATTTTTTTTTGTACAAAACGTTGAAAAATCATCTGTTTTGCCGATAATGCTCGAGGATGTCGCAGGAAATTCAGAAAAACAGATCAATACTCCGATTGCGCCGGGAATAATTCATGAGTGTGCGAACGCGCGAGTGGCGCATTAATCGATAAGTATATCGTTTTTCAATTCGCATTTTCAGAAAAACACATCCTCACGCTGCAACGGGAGGGGAAGATCTGATTTACGATCCGTCGGGAGCCGCAGACACGCGTTACTTCGATATAACAGATATTTCGTCAACGTCGTTTAGACCGGTGTCACAAATCGATCTCGCGCCGCACGCGAAATGCGCATATCGCGCATTCGCGCGGCAAAATGGAATCTCTTTCCCTTTCTCTCTCTCTCTCTCTCTTTCTTTCTCTCTCTCTCTCTTTCTCTCTCTCTCTCTCTCCAAATATTTACCGAACGACCAAGATAACGGGTACTATACTATGAAAGTAATAAATTTGCTACGAAATAGGACAATCCGTCTGTCGCCTTCGGGGTGAGGGGAAAAAAGATCGCGGATTTCTTTCCCGCTTATAAATTTCCGATGCACTCAAACGTTTCAAAGCGCTTTTATATCGCGTACGCTTTCACACACACACACACACACGCGGATGTCTTTCCATTCCCTAAATGCATCCCGACGTACGCGCGAGATTGCTCGATCTCTTGCCCTGGCATGAGCAAAGTGTGTCTGATCTCTTCTGTCGGGATAAATGCGAGCAAAATGCGATTTCATCGATGCTAGCGAAGCAACTATAACATTTCGATGCTTGTGTAGTGTTTATTCGTCGAGTATTTTACTTTAGCATTGATGTTTCGAAATTTCCAAAAGATAAAACTGTTGTGACTTATGTCATGATGAAGACAAATGTTAAATAACGTTTTACCAAAAGAAAGCTAAAAACCAAAACAACAAATGTCGTGTTGGAAATTTTCCAAGATACATTTTGAAGATAAGCTAGTGTAAATGATATTTAGAAGATAATAGAATGTCGTTACAATTTCTCACGCTGACCCAGTAATATATTGCACGTCGTCGTTTCTCGTTGATGGCTGCGGGCTCTGCTCTCGAAGATTGTTAGACCGTTACTTCTGAAACGTTACTTTGAACGTGTTTTTCAATTCTATTTTGAAAACTCATCGATTTCTAAAGACTTTACTATTTGGCGATCCGTTCAGGATGTTGCGTACAAAATACACAGTTTGTCCGGAAAGTTCCCGGACTACGTGAATTAAAAATCGAAAATGAAAGATATGGTTTATTAAACAAGTTTACACTTCAAG
>NW_018020584.1:1037412-1044859 GCF_002006095.1 Pseudomyrmex gracilis | reverse complement strand
CAGTCCGGGAACTTTCCGGACAAACTGTGTAAATGTTTCGCAAAACGTCACGTTGACCGAATTACATTTTGAATTTCACGAGTTTCAGGGAAAACTGTCGTTGCAATAAATTCTACACACATCTAAAAATCGATCCTTCCCCTTACAATATCGTACGATGTGGTATTAATACGCGCTTGCAATTCTCCAGGATGCGTCTTAACTGTGCCAACTGTTCTGCGGTTTCTGTGGATATCTTGAGGAAACGCCTTAGGCATGCCATTGTACACCTAAGTGTTCCAAACGCTTACAGAATGTTCCCGAGATGTGCCATTGTTTGCCCAAATATCCAGAATGTCCACACGATGCCGCTCGGACACTATTATGCTAGTTAGGTGGCTGCATTGTGTGTCTGTTTATTACGTAATCGCTGCGAGCTCATTTAAATACGCAACGTTCAGCTGCACGCGTCGTGTCACATGCATATGAGATGCAAATCGCAGTTTCAAATTGTACGTTTGTTTTTGTGTTTTAAGACTTGGTCGTGGCGTTGTTACGCAGATCAGATTGCATACAAGATCGTGTAATTAATTAGACAATATTGTTGTTATATATAAAACAAATACATACTAAACGTTTCAGCAGTATTCTACAAATTTAAAAGTCGAAGTTTTTTAAACAAGGAACGTTTGCGAAAATAAAATTTTATTTTTATTAACGCACAATATATTAATTATAAAGTTTTAATTACTATTTTAATAGAAAAATCAAGTATATCAAATTAATCAAAACTCAAGCTTTGATTGCTTATGTGTGCACAATAATGTCTATACCTAATTTGTGAAAATTAATTTTTTAATTTGCTATTAATAAACTAACGTGATTAATAATATCGTAGCACTCGTGCTCGATATTTTCGTGATTTTTTAAATATTTGTGCACGTTACGTAAACGAGAACGTATATTGAGAACATATATTTTGACATACTCTTCGCAGATTGAAATTCGTAATATATCTGATTGATCGTAAAACACATATATTATTGCAGCGGACAAAAATTTTTTGCAGAAAATGGCGCATGTAATCGAAAAAAGAAATACAGCTTTCGATAAACCCGACACAAAGCTTCCTGATCGAGCGATATATACAAGGTGTTCGAAACATTCTGACACAGCTGAAGTGTGAAGATTTGATCAATCTATCATCTTGGTCATTTATGTATTATTTTGAAAAATTTGCGATATAATGTATATATATATATTAGAATGTAAATTAATTAATAGAAGCGCGATCGGTTTGAACTCTGCAAGGGTGTCCATAAAACCATGTGATTTTGTCGTGAAGAAAAATTGCTTACTTTGTACAATCTCTTAGCGACAACAGGCGGAGTAACGACGTGTGACATGGCTTCTCGCTATCAGCCGATATTGATTTATTGATTTTCTGAAAATTACATGTTTTTTTTTTTTTACGCGAGCTCCAGAGTTGAGCTCATCGCTTCTCACACACTCATAGACTGATAGTATAGTATAAGTAATTGATATCTTGATAGCTATTGCGATTTTTGTAAACTTGCACATGACTGTTCTGTTTAAATGGGTCCACACTTTGGCCAAGTCAAAAAGTTTCAGACACACCGTATAGTCCACGTTCTTTCACTTATCGATTTAACTTTCGCATTTTCATTTTGCGAAATATTCACGCGGATATGAGATTTGCTGTTCCTCTTCGTATCCATCGCGAATATTCATCCGAACTCATAGAGTCGGATTTCAAGCCGAGCATAAAGCCGGCAAACACATTCGTTGAGCATGTGATTCTCTTTCTTCTTTTTTTTCGTTTCTTGCACTCTTCTCTTCATTCATCTCGACGTTTCCCCTTTCTCTGTCGCGATTCAACCTCTCTTTTACTCTCTTCTCTCTTTCTCATTTCCCATAATATAAAACTGACAAGTACGATCGTCGAACGCGTGATTCTTCCTTCTCTCTTCCTCTATTGTGCATTTCACTTCTCGCTTCTTCTCTTCCTTCCCTCCGCTTCCATATTACTCACTCCCCCGTCTTACCCCTTATTTCTTGTCTCACGCTCCGTTTTGTTTCTATTCGCATTCTGTTCTGACGTTTTTTCCGCGCACGTGCTCCATCTCTCGCCAAAAAACAAGAGAAATAACCGCACTCGTCAAGCACGTAATTCTCCTTTATCCTGGCTTCCTCCTTTCTTTCTTATCTTGGTGTTTTATCCTCGTACTTCTTCCCGGTGTCTAACCGTACAAGTCTTCTATTTTCCATGATTCTTTTGTTTTATATTTTGTTTCTATTCAGTTTCCTGTTTTTCTTTTGTCGTTAGTATTCTCTCTCTCTTTTTTTTCTTGTCTACTTTTGCTTGTTTTTTACTGCACAATTCTCTTTTTGTCGCTAATTTTTCTGGTTCCATTGGGTTTATTTGTCTTTTTGCCGTATTTTTTTTTTCTTACTCTTTTCTTCTGTCATTTTTTACAACGTTGTCTCTTTTCCACATTTCACACCATTACTTTTTGTTTGCTTCTAATTATATAACTGTTTATAAGACTTTCCCTCTTTCCCTCCCTCCCTCTCTCTTCTTTACTTTATTTATATATCATATTTGAACTTTTTTTTCTGTTCTGCTCCATTTTCCACTTTCCTCCTCTGGTTTCTATCTTTGATTTTTCTCTCACACGCAGTTACCTATACAGAGTCCCTTCTCTTCCGCTGTTTCCGTTCTTTTATAGTCCGCGCTAACTTTTCTCTGTCCAACCATTGCTTTCACCTTGGATATATCCGAGTTTACACACGGGCGCGAGCTTTTGTTCGCGAATTGAAATGCCCTGCAATTACCGAGCTCACACGAAAAGTATCACCTGTCTCGTGACGCAATTTCTTCTTTCTCATTGTTATCGTATTCGTTCTCCCACTATTCGCGGCGGTTAACGAGCTGACCTTTTTCTTCCCTTTCTGTATCGATTTTACGACGGATTTTTGTCGCGTGTGCCCCGACAATCCATAAAATCCGATGCACAAAAAAAACCCAAGATCCGGTCTGTTCCCGAGAGGCCGGCAGGTTCTCACTTTTTCAAATGTTACACGGAAAACCGAAAAACAGCTTGATCGTATTTCACGGGAATGCTGAATAATGAACGCGTCCTGCGCTTTTGCGAACTAAATGCGCAATGCGTTTCAATGGTTGTTAAAATCGGGCGTGTTCGTCGTTCGATTGGTTTTTCAAATTAAACGCGGATTCGATCAATCTGTTTTACTCTGCTCCGCTAGTACGCGTTATCTAGTCGACGTGTTTGATCCCTCGTATCAATTAAGCAGCTTATTGTCGTAGATTCAACTTTAAAATCACGTAAACTCGACCGTGTGCGGATGGCAAAAGCACCGAGATTGAATTTTACATTTTAAGAATAAACAATTTCGTTAATAAACAAAAGCACTTAATTTAGTAAAATACCATTGACGGATCTGTGCGCAAATAAGCGCTCTAAATAGCGCTCGCTCTATCCTTCTTTTGTCAATCAGCAGATTCTCGTTTATTCAACGTGAGCCGCTGGTTTTCGATTTTGCATCCGCGTCCAGATCAGATACATCAAACGCGATTATACAGCCGATGGGACCTGCAATATGGTAGAGTTACACGCGGTGTTTCGGGCGCGGTAATATCGGCGCAATTTGTCTTTGATACGCACAAATTTCGCCGATAACGTTACAGTTATTATTTTGCAACTTTATTACCCCGCGCCGCTGCCTCTCATTCCACCGCCGATAATGCTGTGTCCACCCAACGAGTAACGGTTCAAACATTTTACTGTCAATGTTAACGTTCACCGCGTATATATATTCTGTTTACTCAGATTTAATCTACGTTTCGCGAGTTTCATTACCTATGTATCTTCATATATGCACACACACACACCCGTGCTACATATTCTATTTTCACGGTTAGAAAAAGTATAATAAATAGAGAAATAAAAAATTGCAGAATTATTTCATGTTTATTTCTGTGTAATATGGTAAACATATAAAATGCATGAAAAAATACTTTTTACATTGCACTTTTCAAATATTCTGTTTAAGTTCTTATGTGGATAAATTTTTCTTCTCTTTAGTGACATGTGTACTTTTTTTAGAACAAGAGTTTGAGTAGGCTGCCAATATTTTCTTATTTTGCGCGCATCGTGCGATAATTGTTTTTTAATCAACGAAGATGGGTGACTTTTTTGTGGCAAATTGAACATATTTCATTGTTTCCTATTGACGTTTGGTGTAAAATGTGAAGCATCGATCGAACGAGAGTGAAATTTGTAAAGATGATTGCGAATTTGGAACTGACCTTTTTAAATGTGTGTGTGTCTTTTCTTTGTTAAAGAACAATAAACATTAGTCACGCCAATAGTCAAAGAATGTCGAACGAAAATTACAAAAAGCTTCGGAGCGGAAAGATCGACGTGAAGAGGAATTTGAACGAGACCTTAATGCAGAAACGTTGCCAGGTTAATTTACAATTGCAAACGGGAAGAGGGCAGAAATCCAGGCAAAATCTCCTTAAAACGGCGAGCAGACACTCTAAATTCAAAGCGGTAACCAATGAAAGAAATCAGCGCCGTGAGATTCCAACGAGATTCCCAGATGGCAAGAACGATCCACATTACATCAGCTCCCACGCACTCAAATGCCAAAGAAGTCGTCCGTTGCACCATCGGTAATGCTCTCTCGACCGTATGTTTCGCGTAATTGCGGAGAATTTCAATAACGTACGAGGCGAACGTTTTGCTCGCATGTAAGTCAGCTCCGATCTTCACCGATCATTGCGAACACGTTTTTCGGCACCCACGCTATCGTTCTTTCTTTCAACAAGAATCGCCTCAACTTCACTTCGTAATTTCAGAAAATCCTTCCGCCATTTTCTCTTATCAAGAAGAAAGAGAATATAAGTTTGATTAATAGTTCGCTAAAAACGTTCTTCGTCCGTTATTGGTGAAAACGAGAAAAAGATTCAAACAAACATGTTCTTCATTACTAACTGGATCCCAAGCTACGCGAAAATAAAAAAAAAGCTGAGTCCGCAATTTTGAAAAATGTGCACCAGGAAAGAGATTAACGGGTTTGCTAATCTTTTTAAGTGACGCGACATGTAATGAAAGAAAAGTATTTGCGCTATTCACGGAAAAATCTCACTGATCCCGGAAAATATTTTATAATCGTTCTCATATTGCGGAAAACTGTTTCGTATTACATAAATGTTTCTTTTAAAGGAACAAAATTCACGGAAATGAAATTTCGAGATGTCATACGTGAAGTTTCGCGATGGCGAAATTGATGCGAGACGGTGCACTTCCTCAATATAACGCGGTGTCAATGGGAAATGGGCGTTACGAAAACTCAAGGCAGCTGCGTGCGTTTCAATTGAAGAAAATATCTCAATGAAAACGGAATAGTGTTTCCCGAGCCGTGTAAATTCAATTCGCGTTACTTAACCGCGCTCGCGTCGATTAACTCAACGCTCGACGCTCGTACAAAAAACGCGAACGACGAAATTAATTGTATCGTCAGGTAAATGGCACCTCTCTACGCGAATTTTCGTTATAAGAGTCGCGTATACTTTGAATCTTTCGCAGCGCGCGGAATTTTGCAAGAAAAGAATCTGCTCGTCTCTCCCGTACACTACTACGTTCTATAACGCTTTACGACCTCTTCCGTTTCCTTTGTCGTGCGAAATCCGATATTACGCTATTCCAGTTCCGCTTCTGTGTAAAATAAGAAGCGCGCTTTTTATTTATCTTTTTTATTTATCTCGATATTCTTAACCCTTTGTTCTGAGTGTTGAGCAACGCCAAAAGTTTCCTCTATCCTACGCTCCGCCGTTTCTTGACTGAGAATAGATAGTATCGGAAATCCCAATACGTGAAAGAAAGAAAAGAAGAAAATTCTTGCCGGTCTCTCTCTTTTATTGTGTCACACGCCTCGCACGTTTAATATTTGTTTCACATTAAATTGAATTTCAGGGATTGAGAGAGAGCAGAAGATAAGAGCAATCAAAGAGATAAGGAAGTGTAAAGCTCCGTAATCGTTTCGTGACGGGCACTAGAGATCATGGCTTGTGTATGTAAATTTCAAATGGTACGGAAAAAATTCCGACAGATATTAACCTGAACTCGAACGTGTGCGGAAGAAAATCTCAACAGTAATCCCATGTAATTGCGGGGAATTTCAAAGGCTGACAGAGTACTGAGTTGCTCGCACGTTGAATTAAAGCGCTTTTATTTAGATAAATACTTTCTATTCAAGCTCGTTTAACGTCGCGTTGAAAAATCATCTTTAGCAACAATCTCTGAGCGATATATTTTCAGCATGTGCTCGACGTCACGAAAAAAAGTATCTCGCAATAAAAATTTAAGTCAAAACGGGAAATATTTTAATTTCGTGTTTATGTTTATCGCTCTCTACAGATGTATCAGGTAAATAAAAAATCTCAGATAAACGTTATTAAAATAAATAAGACGTATAATTTATTTCTCTCTTATTTTCTCATAAGTTTTCTACGCAAAGAAGAAAGGTTTCTCAAAAAAGAGGATTAACATATATTTTCGAGTACGTTTCTCTGACACATTTCCGTCCGCAAAATTGAATTCTTTAATGAGTGTGTTCAGTAGCAATCTTGTAATTTCTTTTATGGTGGGAAGGAGGGATATACTACATCTCGAGTTTTACCTGGTCATATCGTCGCGCGAATGGCTTTCGTATATTTAAGGTGGCGGTGGCACCGATTATTCAGTGTAATTGCGAGAAACTTTGTCGCTATAAACGCCTAACAAAGGATCGTCTGTGCAAACTCAGATACTCCTCGTTTAATCCGTTGAAATTACACTTCCTGTTTTTCATTGAAATTGGACGCTAAAAGCGGCTGCCTATTTCGTAATATCGTTGAACTGTGAAACTGTCATAATTATATAAGAAAGTTTTTTTCATTATACAAACAATAATAGTTACGCGCACAAAATTACTATTTCGTTACTTGTCGCAAATGAAACATTATTACAACATGTATCAGACGGATCTGTCTGATGAGAATCAGGTCGAGAAGAGAAAATCATGCAGCTTTGTAAGAGGCAACTTTAAACGTGCATTGGGATGCAAATCCGAAAAGTTGTTTGAATAAAATGCACTTGAAAATTAGACGCAACTTCTGAATGTTCGCAAAAGTTTTAAGTTATCGTCGCCTCGAGTAAGGCACAAATGCATTTTAACGAAAACACACGACAAGTCTTGGAAGATGCGGACTGAAACGGTCGGCTACACTGCAAATCCAAGTGTGTTAATTTAACACACTTGACGTGTGTTTTTATTGAAGTCACTTTTAATACGTTTCTTAGTGTTTAAAATTGGAACACGCTTAATACGTGTTGATTTAACTCACTAAATTAACACGTTTTAAATGTATAATTTGTTG